>NW_027362871.1:3347500-3445000 GCF_046119375.1 Phyllobates terribilis | reverse complement strand
GCCAGCTCTCATCCTCATTGAGCTGCTCCAAGGGTGAGGGCTGGCTACGGGTCGCCCTGGAGGCACCTGTAGCCAGCTCTCATCCTCATTGAGCTGCTCCAAGGGTGAGGGCTGGCTAGGGGTCGCCCTGGAGGCACCTGTAGCCAGCTCTCATCCTCATTGAGCTGCTCCAAGGGTGAGGGCTGGCTAGGGGTCGCCCTGGAGGCACCTGTAGCCAGCTCTCATCCTCATTGAGCTGCTCCAAGGGTGAGGGCTGGCTAGGGGTCGCCCTGGAGGCACCTGTAGCCAGCTCTCATCCTCATTGAGCTGCTCCAAGGGTGAGGGCTGGCTAGGGGTCGCCCTGGAGGCACCTGTAGCCAGCTCTCATCCTCATTGAGCTGCTCCAAGGGTGAGGGCTGGCTAGGGGTCGCCCTGGAGGCACCTGTAGCCAGCTCTCATCCTCATTGAGCTGCTCCAAGGGTGAGGGCTGGCTAGGGGTCGCCCTGGAGGCACCTGTAGCCAGCTCTCATCCTCATTGAGCTGCTCCAAGGGTGAGGGCTGGCTACGGGTCGCCCTGGAGGCACCTGTAGCCAGCTCTCATCCTCATTGAGCTGCTCCAAGGGTGAGGGCTGGCTAGGGGTCGCCCTGGAGGCACCTGTAGCCAGCTCTCATCCTCATTGAGCTGCTCCAAGGGTGAGGGCTGGCTAGGGGTCGCCCTGGAGGCACCTGTAGCCAGCTCTCATCCTCATTGAGCTGCTCCAAGGGTGAGGGCTGGTTAGGGGTCGCCCTGGAGGCACCTGTAGCCAGCTCTCATCCTCATTGAGCTGCTCCAAGGGTGAGGGCTGGCTAGGGGTCGCCCTGGAGGCACCTGTAGCCAGCTCTCATCCTCATTGAGCTGCTCCAAGGGTGAGGGCTGGCTAGGGGTCGCCCTGGAGACACCTGTAGCCAGCTCTCATCCTCATTGAGCTATTCGAAGGGTGAGGGCTGGCTACGTGTCGCCCTGGAGGCACCTGTAGCCAACTCTCATCCTCATTGAGCGTGATAACGGACGCTGCGCTGAACGGCGGCGCATAGGAACGGGCGGTGAAATAAGCGCGCCAAAAAAACTATAAAGTTTACGTTTTTTTTCGTAATTCATCAGATGAGGGTGATAACGGACGCTGCACTGAACGGCGGCGCGTAGGAACGGGCGGTGAAATAAGCGCGCCAAAAAAACTATAAAATTTACGTTTTTTTTCCGTAATTCATCAGATGAGCGTGATAACGGAAGCTGCGCTGAACGGCGGCGCGTAGGAACGGGCGGTGAAATAAGCGCGCCAAAAAAGCTATAAAGTGTAAGTTTTTTTTCCATAATTCATTAGATGAGCGTGTCAACGGAAGCTGCGTTGAACGGCGGCGCGTAGGAACGGGCGGTGAAATAAGCGCGCCAAAAAAACTATAAAATTTACGGTTTTTTTCCGTAATTCATCAGATGAGCGTGATAACGGAAGCTGAGCTGAACGGCGGCGCGTAGGAACGGGCGGTGAAATAAGCGCGCCAAAAAAGCTATAAAGTGTACGTTTTTTTTCCATAATTCATTAGATGAGCGTGATAACGGAAGCTGCGTTGAACGGCGGCGCGTAGGAACGGGCGGTGAAATAAGCGCGCCAAAAAAACTATAAAGTTTACGTTTTTTTTCCGTAATTCATCAGATGAGCGTGATAACGGATGCTGCACTGAATGGCGGCGCGTAGGAACGGGCGGTGAAATAAGCGCGCCAAAAAAACTATAAAGTTTACGTTTTTTTTCCGTAATTCATCAGATGAGCGTGATAACGGAAGGTGCGCTGAACCGTGGCGCGTAGGAACGGGCGGTGAAATAAGCGCGCCAAAAAAACTATAAAGTTTACGTTTTTTTCCATAATTCATTAGATGAGCGTTATAACGGAAGCTGTGCTGAACGGCGGCGCGTAGGAAAAGGCAGTGAAATAAGCGCGCCAAAAAAGCTATAAAGTTTCCTTTTTTTTTCCGTAATTTATCAGATGAGCGTGATAACGGACGCAGCCCTTAACGGCGGCGTCAGAGCGACTTTTTTTTGTTGCAGATTGAATTTTAAGTGCTTTTGGTATCATCAAACCTGTAGCCAGCTCTCATCCTCATTGAGCTATTCCAAGGGTGAGGGCTGGCTAGGGGTCGCCCTGGAGGCACCTGTAGCCAGCTCTCATCCTCATTGAGCTATTCCAAGGGTGAGGGCTGGCTACGGGTCGCCCTGGAGGCACCTGTAGCCAGCTCTCATCCTCATTGAGCTGCTCCAAGGGTGAGGGCTGGCTAGGGGTCGCCCTGGAGGCACCTGTAGCCAGCTCTCATCCTCATTGAGCTATTCCAAGGGTGAGGGCTGGCTACGGGTCGTCCTGGAAGTACCTGTAGCCAGCTCTCATCAAGAAAAAGCTACGCCTACTAAGTTGCATTAACCAATCGGAGCAGATTCATGATTTACATTCAAATAAACCATCATTTTAGGAAAAGGAAAAGGAGTTTTGGAGGGAAGTTTAATTTGATCCAGTGCTCAGGAGCAACAAGGGTGATTAGTGCACAAGAGAAGCTGTGACCTTAGCCAATTACAACCATGCCGCCCAAAAGAAGGTAAGTACACCTGGTGGGATAGTGAGTGGGAGGGAAATATGAATCTGCAGAGGTATGTGTTGCTTCTAGAAATACTCTTTCTGGACACCATTGCAGCATGCATTCTGGGGTACACTGAGACCATGGGAGTATTTGCAGAAGAGGTTAACATACAGCATGTATTGGGATCAGGTGCCTAACTATACTGCAGCATCATCTGAGCTTGTACTGGAATCAGGTGTATAAGTATACTTGTACTCATATAGCTTGTACTGGAATCAGGTGTATAAGTATACTTGTACTCATATAGCTTGTACTGGAATCAGGTGTATAAGTATACTTGTACTCATATAGCTTGTACTGGAATCAGGTGTATAAGTATACTTGTACTCATATAGTTTGTACTGGAATCAGGTGCCTAATCTGATGTCCTCTCTGTGACCTCTGCAAACTTTTTAGCTTGGTTGTATTACTGTGGTGGGGGGAGGGGGAAGGATTGCGGTGTGAAAGTGTATTATAACATCATGTTAAGGCTTGCAATTGTTCAGGCTCAGTCACAGAAAGGGTTTATGTTTTTGGCACGGTCTTTCTGTATCTTTCAAAGTTTGCAGTGTGAAAAGGCTTTAAACTGTATATGTACTTGCTCGCTCACTCGTTTTTTCTCCTTTTTGACTGATAAATGAGTGCCGGTCATGTGCAAAACTGTATAAGCATTTGCATAGTCAATACCACATTAATTTTTTGCACGGTATCTTTGTCAATCTAAATAATTCTTGCAAAACCTCAGATTTGCGCAAGATCTAGGAACATGCATATGATAAAAAACCGCATGTGTTATGTGCACAATATTGCCACAATTTGTGTAGTATGCTATAAAAGTGCATTAACTTGTGCTAAACAATTGCTCCTTAAAAAATTGTGTACGTTTGTCCGTTTTTGTGACCAAAAATGAGGGCTGGCTATTGGTGGTCAAAATACACTCTAGAGCCAGCCCTCATCTTTTTAAAAAAATCTATGGCAATGATGAGACGTGCCTTTTCTCATGAGCTGTGTATTTGTTGTAAAAAAAAATCAGATTTTTGAAATCCAGTTATCCTGCTGAAACATAAAAAATGCTGGTTGATATTAGTGGGTGGAAAAGCTAGATTCTCACTGATATTGTTCCTGATCTTCCATTTTTCTTTTTTACAGCGGCTTCAGGATGCTGAAGACATGTCCACTATGTTACAAAGCATTTACTCAACTGCCACAGCACCTTACACGACAATGCCTTAGATGCTGTACACAAGAGGAGAAGGATGCGCTAGTGAAAGAATCTAGAAACTCACTGATAGCAATTGCAACAAAAGGAACATATATCCCTTGTGACAAGATTCCAGAGATCACTACAAAGGACGATCTTATCTCCTTCCTGGAGGACAGAGGGTTTATAGTACCCGAGAAACCAACTATGGCCAGGTATGCCCCACTAGCATCTTATTCTTTGAATACTGATGTTCATACTTGTGTAAGCTTTATAGATTTGCATATATGTTCTGAACTATGCCAAATAATCACGTGTATTTTATATTTACAGGATTGTTGAAGATGAGGGGGCATCACCTGTGCAGGAGGAGCTGACAGCCAGTGAGCAAGAGCTGCCTAATGAGGAGGAAGTGCTGCCTGTTGAGGAGGAAATGTCTACAGTCATCGAGGAGGAGTCGCCCGTCCCAGAGGAAGAGCCGCCCGTCCCAGAGGAAGAGCCGCCCGTCCCAGAGGAAGAGCTGTCCGTCACAGAGGAAGAGCCGTCCGTCACAGAGGAAGAGCCGCCCGTCACAGTGGAAGAGCCGCCCGTCCCAGAGGAAGAGCCGCCCGTCCCAGAGGAAGAGCCGTCCGTCACAGAGGAAGAGCCGTCCGTCACAGTGGAAGAGCCGTCCGTCCCAGAGGAAGAGCCGCCCGTCACAGTGGAAGAGCCGCCCGTCCCAGAGGAAGAGCTGCCCGTCCCAGAGGAAGAGCCGCCCGTCCCAGAGGAAGAGCCGCCCGTCCCAGAGGAAGAGCCGCCCGTCCCAGAGGAAGAGCCGTCCGTCACAGAGGAAGAGCCGTCCGTCACAGAGGAAGAGCCGCCCGTCACAGTGGAAGAGCCGTCCATCACAGAGGAAGAGCCGCCCGTCCCAGAGGATTATGATGTCTACAGGTCAGTGTAAATTTATACAAGGAATTTACTTTAATCCCTTGCTCAAACATTGCCTTGGCCTCAGCACATCCTGGCTTTTAGGCCACTTTAAAAAATTGTCAACACTGCTGGCCTACTCAAGATTGTACTTCACGTTATTACTAAGGATTTTTATAATTTACAGGACTGTTGAAGATGAGAAGCCATCTACATCAACTGGCACATCGGCACGCCGAGCCATATCAAATCCTGAATTGGTGCATCTTTCAGCTGCAGAAGACTATACATCCTCTGAAACATCCGACAGTGAAGCCGATCAACAACCAGAGACCAGAGAAAGAGAGGAAAATACCAGCCAAACAGATGAAGACAGGCCGAGGTCAGTTAGTGTGTGTAACATTCTCACTCATCATGCTTTTATATATATATACATATCTATATATATCTATATATATATATCTATATATATATATCTATATATATATATATATATATATATATATATATATATAGATATATTTATATATATATATATTGAGCAAAAAAACAATACAAATAATGTTTAACTGGGACAATTAATAGCATATCCCACAACTTTACAGCCCTTACAAAGTAATTTTTTCTCCTATTTTAGGCAATAGATTTCCCTTCCATTGCAGCCATAAAACAGGATGCCAAAAAAGTGCCCTACACACAGACAGCTCTGTGGGGCACACAGCTTTGGCGGGGCATACTAAAATGCACTGCCATTACGATTTTCATCTGTGGGCCAGTAGAGGATGATGTACTAGCTTTACCCACAGATGAACTTCAGAACACGCAGTGTTCAGCAGTGGATGCTGCGTATAAAGGGCAGGCAGCCAGCAAAGTGCTGCTGCCAGTCAGAGCACTGGGGTCCACAGAAATCGGGCCTGGGGACACAGAAATGTTTACCACCCCTGACAACGGTGAGTGGAACCCCCAGCTGTCAAGGTCCCCGACATTTCCCCAGATTCTTCCACTGGGTGAGGGCCCCATGAATGCGTCGTTACAGGGAACCCTGGACTCACAGGCCCCATAGCGGCTGCATAGTCTACTGCCATTGGCAGGACATCACTATATATATGCTGTATATGCTTACACAGTATTTTTCTCAAAGTTCTAATTTGTTTCTACTCTGACCTGTTGTTCTTTCTTCCAAATTTGTAGGATGACAAGCCAGAAATGGACTGTTGACAAGAGGATCAAAATGAAAGATGCAGGTTATTATGATCACCATTCTCTGTCTCATCCAATATTAAAAGGTTTTTCCTCTTATTTGCAGAACCATTGCAAGCTGGAAAGATACAAACAAATTGTTGAAAATGTGTCAAGGTTTTTATACTTTATGAACAAACGCCGTGTGAGCCTCAACTTTGCGACAAAGATTGAAAACGCCCATTTATTTTTCAAAAACCTTCAAGATCTCGGTCTGTGCAACCAAACTGTCACCAACTACATTAAGAATGTCCGGAAATTTGTACATTATCAACTATTTGCAACCAATTTACGCGATAAAAATGAAAAACTCTTCAAGGCAATGAAGTATTTCCAGTATGTGACTGCGGATATTCAGAAGAAATTTTCCAAGGGAGTTGCAAAAGAAGTTGTCAGCAAAAGGTATGTCAGCTAATTTTTATCCTTTCAGATGTATGCACAATTATTATTTTTTCTCTTTTCTCTCTCCCGCCAGGATTTTTCATACATGACTTAAAAATAGGCCTCACCTATCAGTCACATTTATTAATCTTTCTCTTAGGTACCTGGAGTTGCATAAATTGGACAAAACACCTCAGCAATGCCAGGAGATCCTGACCGTTGCAAAGCCAGCTTTCCTGCAAGCCATCGAGGATGTCCAAGGAGGATCCCGAAATGAAGTGCATCAGTTGGAGATTCTCTATTACCTTGAGGCCTTAATCATACTAAAACACTTACAAAGACCAGGAGTTGTCAGAAACATGACGGTAAGTAACAACCTACTCATTATCCTGATTTAAAGCCACATGTCTATCTAACTTTCCCATGTCTTGACTCACAGGTTTCTGAGTGGACAGAGAGGATGCGTCACATCTATCAAAATGAACAGCTAATAATTGTCGGAGTTAAATCCCATAAGACTGCTGCCCACCAAGTAGCCTGTTTTGTGCTTACTGAAGAAGAAGAAAAGGTAAGATGTTCCTGTCACTACGATGGCACCCACATTAGAGAGGGATCTGTTAGTTGTCATGACTTCAACCCGTAGGATTAGTGGCATTCTGTCCCTTTTAGTAGATCCTCCCTTTAACCAGATTTTACAGGACAACTTGGTGCTACATCCTCATGCAGGTGTGTTGGGAGTCTTTCCCTTATTTCCCTGCAGTATCCAGGATGCTAAACCATAGTATCAGTGTCCAGAATAGTGCATTTTCTTAACAATAATGCTTGTTGCAGCAGCATCCAGAATGCATTATCAGTAGGAACAGATATGCTCTCCCTTATCACAGATGTTCTGCACTTTAAATGAATGGTGGGCAGTTTATAGTCTGACATATGTTTGGTGTGAGGTGACTTTTCTATATATTTAGATTGTGTGGTTCCTATCATGCTCTGAAATCCAACTGAGGCGGAGGAGAGATACTGCCCTTTTAGTCTGTAGGTTTCGCTCTCCTGGTTAGGCACATCCCTCCCTCACGTTGGTGCGGTCATTGACTCCAGTAATTAATTTAGTCTATTTCAAATTTTCTTATCTTAATATTGAAGGGCCCAACTCAATTTTTATTAAGTGGTTTACTGTTTTTTGTTTTGTTTATTTACAGTGGTTTAACATCTACTTTAAAAAAGTGAGACGGGTGCTGGCCAAAAAAGACAGTCCAGATAAATTCTTCTTATCGACTACAGGAAGACAGATATATAATGTATCCACCGACCTTCATCGCTACCAGAAGAAGTAAGTCTTAAAAGTTAAAAATCCTACATATTAGATGTTGTGCCATGTATTTATGATCTACTCTATTGCTATCTAGGTACAAACTTAAATCCATCTCTAGTCAGGTGGCAAGAAAAACTTGTGAAACATGGACCGTGTCACATTTAACAGAGACACAGAGGTATCTTTTCTCCAAATATCTCAGTCATTCCAACATGACAGCAGAGAGGAATTACAGAGAAAAAACGTTAGGAGACCTCTGCCAAGCATACACACTGGTCTTGGCAGCAGGGAAATCATCGGAAAATCAACCTCAACCCAGCAGCTCAAGGTAATTTATTGCAAAGCAGTTATGATCTATTTCACCAAATTGTTGATAAAATGTAATATTCTGTTTTCTATCTCCCCTAAAGAGAAGCAGAAGAGAGCAATGGAGAAGAGGAGCAAATGGTCCAGCAAGCTGAAGACTACAGTGCCCAGGGTGAAACAGAGGACCTCGGTGTGTCAAATTTAAATACTAAGACTCAAAGGTGGGTATATTATTAAATCAAGCAAGCTAGTAGGAGTTGGCAAACTGTACATAGCTTGTGATGTTATGGACAATGACTTGTTCTTCTGAGCATCCTCAGCACCTATACCCAGGCAAAGTGCTCTCAGTAGCGGCCACTTGTAGACAGTATGCGGAAGGGTATATTACAGGCGTTTATTGATGATATCTCCATCGCAGAACAAACCTCGATGCCTAAACTTTTAGGATTGATAGAAGATATCCTTATACCACTCTAAGTGCCCAGAAAATGTAATGTTATTATTTATATCAGGCGGAGAGCACCAATCGAACCTAGGGTCACAACAAGGTCCATGAAGACAGGGATGCAGTTGAGGAAAAGGAAACACCCAGGGTAATTGGTCAATATACTCATTCACATTGTCCTTGAACAATAAACATTTCGGTTTTAACATATGTATTCCCCTTCTTTCCTTTAAAGAGATTAAGAAGACGGCAGTGATCAGTTCCCAAGAAAGAATGAGGCGTTTCGGAGACTAAAGTTCCGGTCTTGTTAAAGTTTCTGAATTCATGTTTTATTTGTTTCTTTTCTATTCTAGGTTGTTCTACAATTCCAGGTGAACGGGGCCCTCGAAGCAATGGGAGAAGATTTTCTTTATTATAAACATTTGTACTGTTTGTATTAGTGTTAAAGGGATTCTGTCACCAGGTTTTAGCCATCTCATCTGAGCGCACCATAATGTGGACACAGACATCTTTATTCCAGTGATATATCACTTACTAGGCTGCTCAGTGTAGTTTGCATTAAAACACTGTTAAATCATCTGGAGATTATCATTAGAGCACTACTCCAGTAGTCCAGTCATACTTGGGAGCTGCCAAATCTGCAACAGAGAAAACAGTAATTTTATCAAAATGACAGCAAGGAGCTCAGTAAGTGAAACATTGCTGGATCAGGATTTCTATCTCTACATTATGCTGCTGTCCGATGGGATGTCAAAAACCTGGTGACAGAGTCCTTTTAATAACTATTTTAAAGATAAATATAAAGTGGAAGTCCTATGGCTATGATGAAACAATTCTGACAACTGTTCAAATGGCACAATCATTTACTACCGTCAGGTTTCTGAGCCGTTTAGTCTAATGCTTTGTCAGTATTACTAGAATCCATAATAATTTAAAGGTCAGGTAGCCATAAAAGTGCTCCTGCCAGTCAGAGCAGTGCAGTCCCTGGAAATCAGGCCTAGGGAAGCAGAATATATTACCATCCCTAACAACGGTAAGCATGACCCCCAGCTGTCCAGCAACACGACATGTAGAACTGCCTATAAAAATGACCATTTGTCCAGTCAGTGCATCACTCTCTGGTGCCCTTTTACACTGGCACACTGCTTTCTGTCTCTCTCTCTTTCTCTCTCTCCAGTGCAATGCTCTCTGGTGCTCTTTCACTCTCTTTCCAGTGCACCACTCTCTGATGTGTTCTCTTTCTCCCTACTGCACCGCTCTCTGGCACTCCTCTGTCTTTATAGTGCAGTGCTCTCTTTTGTGCTCTCTCAGTCTCCAGTGCATCACTGGCGCTCACTTTTGATCTCTCCCCATTGCACCACTCTCTCGCATGCTCTCTCTCTGGTGCTTTCTTTCCATCCAAAGTGCCTTTTTTTGTCTCTGTGCCTTCACGAGCCTCTCAATCTCTGTCTTTGCCCATCTGTGGCTCTCTATCGGTCTCTGTGCCTCTCTGTCCCTCCCTGTGCTTCTATTTACCTTTTGCATCCCTCTATGTGCCTACCTTTGCCCCTTTGCTCCCCTCTTTGCCTCTATGTGCCTCTCAATGACTCTCTCTCATGCACACCTCTTCCTGTAGGTCAAAGGTAAGAAGCACTACTCAAGTTGCAGCAGAGAAGATTAATTGGTAAGTAACCACAAAGCTACACAGTGTTTAACACTTGTGTATTTTTTAAGAATCTTGTTCCTGTAGGATGCTTCCTGAACATTAAAGTGAATTGTCAGGAAACATCTTTAAGCTACAGGATCCTTGAAAAATATGCAAGTTTTTATTGGATGATTTGTCAGGCTATCAACAATCACACAGGGCCACAGGCCCGTCAACAGGGCAATAGCCCACTCCACAAGGCCAATGACCCTTTGCAAAGGGCCAGAGGTCCCTTTCCGCAGTGCCATAGGCATTTCCACAGGGCCATAACCCACTCCAGCTCTCTCCACAGGGCAACAGGCCCATTTGAAGGGCCACAGATCCCTCTTCAGGGTCACAGGCCTTTCCACAGGGCCGCACCCACCTTCAGCTCTCTCCACAGGGCCATAGGCCCTTTCCTCAGGGCCACAAGCCCCTCCAGCTCTCTCCACAGGGCAACAGACCACTATACAGGGTCACAGGCCTTTCCACAGGGCCACAAGCCCCTTCAGCTCTCTCCACAGGACCACAAGCTCCTACCGGGCCACAGGCCTTTACACAGTGCCACAAGCCCCTCCAGCTCTTTCCACAGGCAATCATGTTGCATGTTGTTTACTGCAAAAGACTTCATAGGCCCCAATCTTACTCCAGAGCCTTCCACAGGCCCCTCCAGCCCACTCCACATGGCCTTTTTTAGCAGAGCAAAACTCCCTCCAGCTCTCTTTACATCACTACATGCCCCTCTGCGGGCAAACAACCCCTTCAACTCTCTCCACAGTACCATAGGCTCCTTCTGCCGGGCCACAAGCATTTCCACAGGGCCACAATCCCCTCCAACTCTTCTCCACAGGACAACAAGCTCTCTTTACCGGGCCATAGCTCCCCTCCACAGGGCCAAATGCACTTTCTGCATGGCCACAGCCCCCTTTAGCTCTCTCCACAGAGACACAAGGCCCGTCTGCAGGGCACAAGCCCCCTCTTCAAGGCCAAAAGGCCTTTCTACAGGGCCATAGTCATTTCCATAGGGCACAAGCCCCTCCAGCTCTCTCCACAGGGCAACGGACCTCTATACAGGGTCACAGGCCTTTCCACAGGGCCACAACACCTTCAGCTCTCTCCACAGGACCACAGGCTCCTACTGGGCCACAGGCCTTTCCACAGTGCCACAAGCCCCTCCAGTTCTCTCCACAGGCAATCATGTTGCATGTTGTTTACTGCAAAGGACTTCATAGGCCCAAATCTTACTCCAGATCCTTCCACAGGCCTCTCCAGCACGCTCCACATGGCCTTTTCCTCAGGCCACAACTCCCTCCAGCTCTCTTTACATCGCCACATGCCCCTCTGCGGGGCCACAGACCCCTATACAGGGTCATAGGCCTTTCCACAGGGCCTCAACCCCTTCAGCTGTCTCCACAGGACCACAGGCTTTTCCACAGCCCACAACTCCTTCCACCTCTCACCACAGGGCCACAGCCCCTTCCACAAGGCTAAAGGGCCTATTCATAGGGCCACAGACCTTTCCACAGGGCCACAACACCCTCCAGCTCTCTCCACAGGACAAGAAGCTCTCTTTACAGGGCCATAGCTCACCTCCACAGGGCCAAATGCACTTTCCACACGGCCACAACTCCCAACAGCCCTCTCCACAGTGTCACAGGGCCCGTCTGCAGGGCACAAGCCCCCTCTTCAAAGCCAAAAGGCCTTTCTACATGGCCATAGTCATTCCCATAGGGCACAAGCACCTCCAGCTCTCTCCACAGGGCAACGGACCCCTGTACAGGGTCACAGGCCTTTCCACAGGGCCACAAAACCTTCAGCTCTCTCCACAGGCAATCATGTTGCATGTTGTTTACTGCAGAGGACTTCATAGGCCCAAATCTTACTCCAGAGCCTTCCACAGGCCCCTCCAGCCCACTCCACATGGCCTTTTCCTCAGGCCACAACTCCCTCCAGCTCTCTTTACATCGCCACATGCCCCTCTGCGGGGCCACAGACCCCTATACAGCGTCACATGCCTTTCCACAGGGCCTCAACCCCTTCAGCTCTCTCCACAGGACCGCTGCCTCCTTCTGCCGGGCTACAAGCCTTTCCACAGGGCCACAATCCCCTCCAACTCTTCTCCGCAGGACAACAAGCTCTCTTTACCGGGCCATAGCTCCCCTCCACATGCACTTTCTGCATGGACACAGCCCCCTTTAGCTCTCTCCACAGAGACACAAGGCCCGTCTGCAGGGCACAAGCCCCCTCTTCAAGGCCAAAAGGCCTTTCTACATGGCCATAGTCATTTCCATAGGGCACGAGCCCCTCCAGCTCTCTCCACAGGGCAACGGACCCCTATACAGGGTCACAGGCCTTTCCACAGGGCCACAACACCTTCAGCTCTCTCCACAGGACCACAGGCTCCTACTGGGCCACAGGCCTTTCTACAGTGCCACAAGCCCCTCCAGCTCTCTCCACAGGCAATCATGTTGCATATTGTTTACTGCAAAGGACTTCATAGGCCCAAATCTTACTCCAGAGCCTTCCACAGGCCTTTCCAGCCCGCTCCACATGGCCTTTTCCTCAGGCCACAACTCCCTCCAGCTCTCTTTACATCGCTACATGCCCCTCTGCGGGGCCACAGACCCCTATACAGGGTCACAGGCCT
Source organism: Phyllobates terribilis (assembly GCF_046119375.1). Lineage (NCBI taxonomy): Eukaryota > Metazoa > Chordata > Amphibia > Anura > Dendrobatidae > Phyllobates > Phyllobates terribilis. Next base: position 3,432,282 of record NW_027362871.1, on the reverse strand, counting down.
TTCCACAGGGCCTCAACCCCTTCAGCTGTCTCCACAGGACCACAGGCTTTTCCACAGCCCACAACTCCTTCCACCTCTCACCACAGGGCCACAGCCCCTTCCACAAGGCCAAAGGGCCTATCCATAGGGCCACAGACCTTTCCACATGGCCACAACACCCTCCAGCTCTCTCCACAGGACAAGAAGCTCTCTTTACAGGGCCATAGCTCACCTCCACAGGGCCAAATGCACTTTCCACACGGCCACAACTCCCAACAGCCCTCTCCACAGAGTCACAGGGCCCGTCTGCAGGGCACAAGCCCCCTCTTCAAAGCCAAAAGGCCTTTCTGCATGGCCATAGTCATTTCCATAGGGCACGAGCCCCTCCAGCTCTCTCCACAGGGCAACGGACCGCTATACAGGGTCACAGGCCTTTCCACAGTGCCACAAGCCCCTCCAGCTCTCTCCACAGGCAATCATGTTGCATGTTGTTTACTGCAAAGGACTTCATAGGCTCAAATCTTACTCCAGAGCCTTCCACAGGCCTCTCCAGCCCGCTCCACATGGCCTGTTCCTCAGGCCACAACTCCCTCCAGCTCTCTTTACATCGCCACATGCCCCTCTGCGGGGCCACAGACCCCTATACAGGGTCACAGGCCTTTCCACAGGGCCTCAACCCCTTCAGCTGTCTCCACAGGACCACAGGCTTTTCCACAGCCCACAACTCCTTCCAGCTCTCACCACAGGGCCACAGCCCTTTCCACAAGGCTAAAGGGCCTATCCATAGGGCCACATACCTTTCCACAGGGCCACAACACCCTCCAGCTCTCTCCACAGGACAAGAAGCTCTCTTTACAGGGCCATAGCTCACCTCCACAGGGCCAAATGCACTTTCCACACGGCTACAACTCCCAACAGCTCTCTCCACAGAGTCACAGGGCCCGTCTGCAGGGCACAAGCGCCCTCTTCAAGGCCAAAAGGCCTTTCTACATGGCTATAGTCATTTCCATACGGCACGAGCCCCTCCAGCTCTCTCCACAGGGCAACGGACCCCTATACAGGATCACAGGCCTTTCCACAGGGCCACAACACCTTCAGCTCTCTCCACAGAACCACAGGCTCCTACTGGGCCACAGGCCTTTCCACAGTGCCACAAGCCCCTCCAGCTCTCTCCACAGGCAATCATGTTGCATGTTGTTTACTGCAAAGGACTTCATAGGCTCAAATCTTACTCCAGAGCCTTCCACAGGCCTCTCCAGCCCGCTCCACATGGCCTTTTCCTCAGGCCACAACTCCCTCCAGCTCTCTTTACATCGCCACATGCCCCTCTGCGGGGCCACAGACCCCTATACAGGGTCACAGGCCTTTCCACAGGGCCTCAACCCCTTCAGCTGTCTCCACAGGACCACAGGCTTTTCCACAGCCCACAACTCCTTCCAGCTCTCACCACAGGGCCACAGCCCTTTCCACAAGGCTAAAGGGCCTATCCATAGGGCCACATACCTTTCCACAGGGCCACAACACCCTCCAGCTCTCTCCACAGGACAAGAAGCTCTCTTTACAGGGCCATACCTCACCTCCACAGGGCCAAATGCACTTTCCACACGGCCACAACTCCCAACAGCTCTCTCCACAGAGTCACAGGGCCCGTCTGCAGGGCACAAGCCCCCTCTTCAAGGCCAAAAGGCCTTTCTACATGGCCATAGTCATTTCCATAGGGCATGAGCCCCTCCAGCTCTCTCCACAGGGCAACAGACCCCTATACAGGATCACAGGCCTTTCCACAGGGCCACAACACCTTCAGCTCTCTCCACAGGACCACAGGCTCCTACTGGGCCACAGGCCTTTCTACAGTGCCACAAGCCCCTCCAGCTCTCTCCACAGGCAATCATGTTGCATGTTGTTTACTGCAAAGGACTTCATAGGCTCAAATCTTACTCCAGAGCCTTCCACAGGCCTCTCCAGCCCGCTCCACATATCCTTTTCCTCAGGCCACAACTCCCTCCAGCTCTCTTTACATCGCCACATGCCCCTCTGCGGGGCCACAGACCCCTATACAGGGTCACAGGCCTTTCCACAGGGCCTCAACCCCTTCAGCTGTCTCCACAGGACCACAGGCTTTTCCACAGCCCACAACTCCTTCCAGCTCTCACCACAGGGCCACAGCCCTTTCCACAAGGCTAAAGGGCCTATCCATAGGGCCACAGACCTTTCCACAGGGCCACAACACCCTCCAGCTCTCTCCACAGGACAAGAAGCTCTCTTTACAGGGCCATAGCTCACCTCCACAGGGCCAAATGCACTTTCCACACGGCTACAACTCCCAACAGCTCTCTCCACAGAGTCACAGGGCCCGTCTGCAGGGCACAAGCGCCCTCTTCAAGGCCAAAAGGCCTTTCTACATGGCTATAGTCATTTCCATACGGCACGAGCCCCTCCAGCTCTCTCCACAGGGCAACGGACCCCTATACAGGGTCACAGGCCTTTCCACAGGGCCACAACACCTTCAGCTCTCTCCACAGGACCACAGGCTCCTACTGGGCCACAGGCCTTTCCACAGTGCCACAAGCCCCTCCAGCTCTCTCCACAGGCAATCATGTTGCATGTTGTTTACTGCAAAGGACTTCATAGGCTCAAATCTTACTCCAGAGCCTTCCACAGGCCTCTCCAGCCCGCTCCACATGGCCTTTTCCTCAGGCCACAACTCCCTCCAGCTCTCTTTACAACGCCACATGCCCCTCTGCGGGGCCACAGACCCCTATACAGGGTCACAGGCCTTTCCACAGGGCCTCAACCCCTTCAGCTGTCTCCACAGGACCACAGGCTTTTCCACAGCCCACAACTCCTTCCAGCTCTCACCACAGGGCCACAGCCCTTTCCACAAGGCTAAAGGGCCTATCCATAGGGCCACATACCTTTCCACAGGGCCACAACACCCTCCAGCTCTCTCCACAGGACAAGAAGCTCTCTTTACAGGGCCATACCTCACCTCCACAGGGCCAAATGCACTTTCCACACGGCCACAACTCCCAACAGCTCTCTCCACAGAGTCACAGGGCCCGTCTGCAGGGCACAAGCCCCCTCTTCAAGGCCAAAAGGCCTTTCTACATGGCCATAGTCATTTCCATAGGGCACGAGCCCCTCCAGCTCTCTCCACAGGGCAACAGACCCCTATACAGGATCACAGGCCTTTCCACAGGGCCACAACACCTTCAGCTCTCTCCACAGGACCACAGGCTCCTACTGGGCCACAGGCCTTTCTACAGTGCCACAAGCCCCTCCAGCTCTCTCCACAGGCAATCATGTTGCATGTTGTTTACTGCAAAGGACTTCATAGGCTCAAATCTTACTCCAGAGCCTTCCACAGGCCTCTCCAGCCCGCTCCACATGGCCTTTTCCTCAGGCCACAACTCCCTCCAGCTCTCTTTACATCGCCACATGCCCCTCTGCGGGGCCACAGACCCCTATACAGGGTCACAGGCCTTTCCACAGGGCCTCAACCCCTTCAGCTGTCTCCACAGGACCACAGGCTTTTCCACAGCCCACAACTCCTTCCAGCTCTCACCACAGGGCCACAGCCCTTTCCACAAGGCTAAAGGGCCTATCCATAGGGCCACAGACCTTTCCACAGGGCCACAACACCCTCCAGCTCTCTCCACAGGACAAGAAGCTCTCTTTACAGGGCCATAGCTCACCTCCACAGGGCCAAATGCACTTTCCACACGGCTACAACTCCCAACAGCTCTCTCCACAGAGTCACAGGGCCCGTCTGCAGGGCACAAGCGCCCTCTTCAAGGCCAAAAGGCCTTTCTACATGGCTATAGTCATTTCCATACGGCACGAGCCCCTCCAGCTCTCTCCACAGGGCAACGGACCCCTATACAGGATCACAGGCCTTTCCACAGGGCCACAACACCTTCAGCTCTCTCCACAGGACCACAGGCTCCTACTGGGCCACAGGCCTTTCCACAGTGCCACAAGTCCCTCCAGCTCTCTCCACAGGCAATCATGTTGCATGTTGTTTACTGCAAAGGACTTCATAGGCTCAAATCTTACTCCAGAGCCTTCCACAGGCCTCTCCAGCCCGCTCCACATGGCCTTTTCCTCAGGCCACAACTCCCTCCAGCTCTCTTTACATCGCCACATGCCCCTCTGCGGGGCCACAGACCCCTATACAGGGTCACAGGCCTTTCCACAGGGCCTCAACCCCTTCAGCTGTCTCCACAGGACCACAGGCTTTTCCACAGCCCACAACTCCTTCCAGCTCTCACCACAGGGCCACAGCCCTTTCCACAAGGCTAAAGGGCCTATCCATAGGGCCACAGACCTTTCCACAGGGCCACAACACCCTCCAGCTCTCTCCACAGGACAAGAAGCTCTCTTTACAGGGCCATAGCTCACCTCCACAGGGCCAAATGCACTTTCCACACGGCTACAACTCCCAACAGCTCTCTCCACAGAGTCACAGGGCCCGTCTGCAGGGCACAAGCGCCCTCTTCAAGGCCAAAAGGCCTTTCTACATGGCTATAGTCATTTCCATACGGCACGAGCCCCTCCAGCTCTCTCCACAGGGCAACGGACCCCTATACAGGATCACAGGCCTTTCCACAGGGCCACAACACCTTCAGCTCTCTCCACAGGACCACAGGCTCCTACTGGGCCACAGGCCTTTCCACAGTGCCACAAGTCCCTCCAGCTCTCTCCACAGGCAATCATGTTGCATGTTGTTTACTGCAAAGGACTTCATAGGCTCAAATCTTACTCCAGAGCCTTCCACAGGCCTCTCCAGCCCGCTCCACATGGCCTTTTCCTCAGGCCACAACTCCCTCCAGCTCTCTTTACATCGCCACATGCCCCTCTGCGGGGCCACAGACCCCTATACAGGGTCACAGGCCTTTCCACAGGGCCTCAACCCCTTCAGCTGTCTCCACAGGACCACAGGCTTTTCCACAGCCCACAACTCCTTCCAGCTCTCACCACAGGGCCACAGCCCTTTCCACAAGGCTAAAGGGCCTATCCATAGGGCCACATACCTTTCCACAGGGCCACAACACCCTCCAGCTCTCTCCACAGGACAAGAAGCTCTCTTTACAGGGCCATAGCTCACCTCCACAGGGCCAAATGCACTTTCCACACGGCCACAACTCCCAACAGCTCTCTCCACAGAGTCACAGGGCCCGTCTGCAGGGCATAAGCCCCCTCTTCAAGGCCAAAAGGCCTTTCTACATGGCCATAGTCATTTCCATAGGGCACGAGCCCCTCCAGCTCTCTCCACAGGGCAACAGACCCCTATACAGGATCACAGGCCTTTCCACAGGGCCACAACACCTTCAGCTCTCTCCACAGGACCACAGGCTCCTACTGGGCCACAGGCCTTTCTACAGTGCCACAAGCCCCTCCAGCTCTCTCCACAGGCAATCATGTTGCATGTTGTTTACTGCAAAGGACTTCATAGGCTCAAATCTTACTCCAGAGCCTTCCACAGGCCTCTCCAGCCCGCTCCACATGGCCTTTTCCTCAGGCCACAACTCCCTCCAGCTCTCTTTACATCGCCACATGCCCCTCTGCGGGTCCACAGACCCCTATACAGGGTCACAGGCCTTTCCACAGGGCCTCAACCCCTTCAGCTGTCTCCACAGGACCACAGGCTTTTCCACAGCCCACAACTCCTTCCAGCTCTCACCACAGGGCCACAGCCCTTTCCACAAGGCTAAAGGGCCTATCCATAGGGCCACAGACCTTTCCACAGGGCCACAACACCCTCCAGCTCTCTCCACAGGACAAGAAGCTCTCTTTACAGGGCCATAGCTCACCTCCACAGGGCCAAATGCACTTTCCACACGGCTACAACTCCCAACAGCTCTCTCCACAGAGTCACAGGGCCCGTCTGCAGGGCACAAGCGCCCTCTTCAAGGCCAAAAGGCCTTTCTACATGGCTATAGTCATTTCCATACGGCACGAGCCCCTCCAGCTCTCTCCACAGGGCAACGGACCCCTATACAGGGTCACAGGCCTTTCCACAGGGCCACAACACCTTCAGCTCTCTCCACAGGACCACAGGCTCCTACTGGGCCACAGGCCTTTCCACAGTGCCACAAGCCCCTCCAGCTCTCTCCACAGGCAATCATGTTGCATGTTGTTTACTGCAAAGGACTTCATAGGCTCAAATCTTACTCCAGAGCCTTCCACAGGCCTCTCCAGCCCGCTCCACATGGCCTTTTCCTCAGGCCACAACTCCCTCCAGCTCTCTTTACATCGCCACATGCCCCTCTGCGGGGCCACAGACCCCTATACAGGGTCACAGGCCTTTCCACAGGGCCTCAACCCCTTCAGCTGTCTCCACAGGACCACAGGCTTTTCCACAGCCCACAACTCCTTCCAGCTCTCACCACAGGGCCACAGCCCTTTCCACAAGGCTAAAGGGCCTATCCATAGGGCCACAGACCTTTCCACAGGGCCACAACACCCTCCAGCTCTCTCCACAGGACAAGAAGCTCTCTTTACAGGGCCATAGCTCACCTCCACAGGGCCAAATGCACTTTCCACACGGCTACAACTCCCAACAGCTCTCTCCACAGAGTCACAGGGCCCGTCTGCAGGGCACAAGCGCCCTCTTCAAGGCCAAAAGGCCTTTCTACATGGCTATAGTCATTTCCATACGGCACGAGCCCCTCCAGCTCTCTCCACAGGGCAACGGACCCCTATACAGGGTCACAGGCCTTTCCACAGGGCCACAACACCTTCAGCTCTCTCCACAGGACCACAGGCTCCTACTGGGCCACAGGCCTTTCCACAGTGCCACAAGCCCCTCCAGCTCTCTCCACAGGCAATCATGTTGCATGTTGTTTACTGCAAAGGACTTCATAGGCTCAAATCTTACTCCAGAGCCTTCCACAGGCCTCTCCAGCCCGCTCCACATGGCCTTTTCCTCAGGCCACAACTCCCTCCAGCTCTCTTTACATCGCCACATGCCCCTCTGCGGGGCCACAGACCCCTATACAGGGTCACAGGCCTTTCCACAGGGCCTCAACCCCTTCAGCTGTCTCCACAGGACCACAGGCTTTTCCACAGCCCACAACTCCTTCCAGCTCTCACCACAGGGCCACAGCCCTTTCCACAAGGCTAAAGGGCCTATCCATAGGGCCACAGACCTTTCCACAGGGCCACAACACCCTCCAGCTCTCTCCACAGGACAAGAAGCTCTCTTTACAGGGCCATAGCTCACCTCCACAGGGCCAAATGCACTTTCCACACGGCTACAACTCCCAACAGCTCTCTCCACAGAGTCACAGGGCCCGTCTGCAGGGCACAAGCGCCCTCTTCAAGGCCAAAAGGCCTTTCTACATGGCTATAGTCATTTCCATACGGCACGAGCCCCTCCAGCTCTCTCCACAGGGCAACGGACCCCTATACAGGGTCACAGGCCTTTCCACAGGGCCACAACACCTTCAGCTCTCTCCACAGGACCACAGGCTCCTACTGGGCCACAGGCCTTTCTACAGTGCCACAAGCCCCTCCAGCTCTCTCCACAGGCAATCATGTTGCATGTTGTTTACTGCAAAGGACTTCATAGGCTCAAATCTTACTCCAGAGCCTTCCACAGGCCTCTCCAGCCCACTCCACATGGCCTTTTCCTCAGGCCACAACTCCCTCCAGCTCTCTTTACATTGCCACATGCCCCTCTGCGGGGCCACAGACCCCTATACAGGGTCACAGGCCTTTCCACAGGGCCTCAACCCCTTCAGCTGTCTCCACAGGACCACAGGCTTTTCCACAGCCCACAACTCCTTCCAGCTCTCACCACATGGCCACAGCCCTTTCCACAAGGCTAAAGGGCCTATCCATAGGGCCACAGACCTTTCCACAGGGCCACAACACCCTCCAGCTCTCTCCACAGGACAAGAAGCTCTCTTTACAGGGCCATAGCTCACCTCCACAGGGCCAAATGCACTTTCCACACGGCTACAACTCCCAACAGCTCTCTCCACAGAGTCACAGGGCCCGTCTGCAGGGCACAAGCGCCCTCTTCAAGGCCAAAAGGCCTTTCTACATGGCTATAGTCATTTCCATACGGCACGAGCCCCTCCAGCTCTCTCCACAGGGCAACGGACCCCTATACAGGGTCACAGGCCTTTCCACAGGGCCACAACACCTTCAGCTCTCTCCACAGGACCACAGGCTCCTACTGGGCCACAGGCCTTTCCACAGTGCCACAAGCCCCTCCAGCTCTCTCCACAGGCAATCATGTTGCATGTTGTTTACTGCAAAGGACTTCATAGGCTCAAATCTTACTCCAGAGCCTTCCACAGGCCTCTCCAGCCCGCTCCACATGGCCTTTTCCTCAGGCCACAACTCCCTCCAGCTCTCTTTACATCGCCACATGCCCCTCTGCGGGGCCACAGACCCCTATACAGGGTCACAGGCCTTTCCACAGGGCCTCAACCCCTTCAGCTGTCTCCACAGGACCACAGGCTTTTCCACAGCCCACAACTCCTTCCAGCTCTCACCACAGGGCCACAGCCCTTTCCACAAGGCTAAAGGGCCTATCCATAGGGCCACATACCTTTCCACAGGGCCACAACACCCTCCAGCTCTCTCCACAGGACAAGAAGCTCTCTTTACAGGGCCATACCTCACCTCCACAGGGCCAAATGCACTTTCCACACGGCCACAACTCCTAACAGCTCTCTCCACAGAGTCACAGGGCCCGTCTGCAGGGCACAAGCCCCCTCTTCAAGGCCAAAAGGCCTTTCTACATGGCCATAGTCATTTCCATAGGGCAAGAGCCCCTCCAGCTCTCTCCACAGGGCAACAGACCCCTATACAGGATCACAGGCCTTTCCACAGGGCCACAACACCTTCAGCTCTCTCCACAGGACCACAGGCTCCTACTGGGCCACAGGCCTTTCTACAGTGCCACAAGCCCCTCCAGCTCTCTCCACAGGCAATCATGTTGCATGTTGTTTACTGCAAAGGACTTCATAGGCTCAAATCTTACTCCAGAGCCTTTCTCAGGCCTCTCCAGCCCGCTCCACATGGCCTTTTCCTCAGGCCACAACTCCCTCCAGCTCTCTTTACATCGCCACATGCCCCTCTGCGGGGCCACAGACCCCTATACAGGGTCACAGGCCTTTCCACAGGGCCTCAACCCCTTCAGCTGTCTACACAGGACCACAGGCTTTTCCACAGCCCACAACTCCTTCCAGCTCTCACCACAGGGCCACAGCCCTTTCCACAAGGCTAAAGGGCCTATCCATAGGGCCACAGACCTTTCCACAGGGCCACAACACCCTCCAGCTCTCTCCACAGGACAAGAAGCTCTCTTTACAGGGCCATAGCTCACCTCCACAGGGCCAAATGCACTTTCCACACGGCTACAACTCCCAACAGCTCTCTCCACAGAGTCACAGGGCCCGTCTGCAGGGCACAAGCGCCCTCTTCAAGGCCAAAAGGCCTTTCTACATGGCTATAGTCATTTCCATACGGCACGAGCCCCTCCAGCTCTCTCCACAGGGCAACGGACCCCTATACAGGGTCACAGGCCTTTCCACAGGGCCACAACACCTTCAGCTCTCTCCACAGGACCACAGGCTCCTACTGGGCCACAGGCCTTTCCACAGTGCCACAAGCCCCTCCAGCTCTCTCCACAGGCAATCATGTTGCATGTTGTTTACTGCAAAGGACTTCATAGGCTCAAATCTTACTCCAGAGCCTTCCACAGGCCTCTCCAGCCCGCTCCACATGGCCTCTTCCTCAGGCCACAACTCCCTCCAGCTCTCTTTACATCGCCACATGCCCCTCTGCGGGGCCACAGACCCCTATACAGGGTCACAGGCCTTTCCACAGGGCCTCAACCCCTTCAGCTGTCTCCACAGGACCACAGGCTTTTCCACAGCCCACAACTCCTTCCAGCTCTCACCACAGGGCCACAGCCCTTTCCACAAGGCTAAAGGGCCTATCCATAGGGCCACATACCTTTCCACAGGGCCACAACACCCTCCAGCTCTCTCCACAGGACAAGAAGCTCTCTTTACAGGGCCATAGCTCACCTCCACAGGGCCAAATGCACTTTCCACACGGCCACAACTCCCAACAGCTCTCTCCACAGAGTCACAGGGCCCGTCTGCAGGGCACAAGCCCCCTCTTCAAGGCCAAAAGGCCTTTCTACATGGCTATAGTCATTTCCATAGGGCACGAGCCCCTCCAGCTCTCTCCACAGGGCAACAGACCCCTATACAGGATCACAGGCCTTTCCACAGGGCCACAACACCTTCAGCTCTCTCCACAGGACCACAGGCTCCTACTGGGCCACAGGCCTTTCCACAGTGCCACAAGCCCCTCCAGCTCTCTCCACAGGCAATCATGTTGCATGTTGTTTACTGCAAAGGACTTCATAGGCTCAAATCTTACTCCAGAGCCTTCCACAGGCCTCTCCAGCCCGCTCCACATGGCCTTTTCCTCAGGCCACAACTCCCTCCAGCTCTCTTTACATCGCCACATGCCCCTCTGCGGGGCCACAGACCCCTATACAGGGTCACAGGCCTTTCCACAGGGCCTCAACCCCTTCAGCTGTCTCCACAGGACCACAGGCTTTTCCACAGCCCACAACTCCTTCCAGCTCTCACCACAGGGCCACAGCCCTTTCCACAAGGCTAAAGGGCCTATCCATAGGGCCACAGACCTTTCCACAGGGCCACAACACCCTCCAGCTCTCTCCACAGGACAAGAAGCTCTCTTTACAGGGCCATAGCTCACCTCCACAGGGCCAAATGCACTTTCCACACGGCTACAACTCCCAACAGCTCTCTCCACAGAGTCACAGGGCCCGTCTGCAGGGCACAAGCGCCCTCTTCAAGGCCAAAAGGCCTTTCTACATGGCTATAGTCATTTCCATACGGCACGAGCCCCTCCAGCTCTCTCCACAGGGCAACGGACCCCTATACAGGGTCACAGGCCTTTCCACAGGGCCACAACACCTTCAGCTCTCTCCACAGGACCACAGGCTCCTACTGGGCCACAGGCCTTTCCACAGTGCCACAAGCCCCTCCAGCTCTCTCCACAGGCAATCATGTTGCATGTTGTTTACTGCAAAGGACTTCATAGGCTCAAATCTTACTCCAGAGCCTTCCACAGGCCTCTCCAGCCCGCTCCACATGGCCTTTTCCTCAGGCCACAACTCCCTCCAGCTCTCTTTACATCGCCACATGCCCCTCTGCGGGGCCACAGACCCCTATACAGGGTCACAGGCCTTTCCACAGGGCCTCAACCCCTTCAGCTGTCTCCACAGGACCACAGGCTCCTACTGGGCCACAGGCCTTTCCACAGTGCCACAAGCCCCTCCAACTCTTCTCCACAGGACAACAAGCTCTCTTTACCGGGCCATAGCTCCCATCAACAGGGCGAAATGCACTTTCTGCACCGCCACTGCCCCCTTTAGCTCTCTCCACAGAGACACAAGGCCCGTCTGCAAGGCACAAGCCCCCTCTTCAAGGCCAGAAGGCCTGTCTACATGGCCATAGTCATTTCCATAGGGCACGAGCCCCTCCAGCTCTCTCCACAGGGCAACGGACCGCTATACAGGGTCACAGGCCTTTCCACAGGGCCTCAACCCCATCAGCTCTCTCCACAGGACCACTGGCTCCTTCTGCCGGGCCACAAGCATTTCCACAGGGCCACAATCCCCTCAAACTCTTTTCCACATGACAACAAGCTAACTTTACAAGGACATAGCTCCCTTCCTCATAGCCAGCCATCATGGTGTTTGTGTTATTAAAGAAAAAAAAAATTTGAGGGCTGGCTAGAGGCAGCCGTGGACACACTATAGCCAGCCCTCATGGTGTTTGTGTTATTAAAGAAAAAAAAAATTGGGGGGCTGGCTAGAGGCAGCCGTGGACACACGATAGCCAGCCCTCATGGTGTTTGTGTTATTAAAGAAAAAAAAAATTGGGGGGCTGACTAGAGGCAGCCGTGAACACACGATAGCCAGCCCTCATGGTGTTTGTGTTATTAAAGAAAAAAAAAATTGGGGGGCTGACTAGAGGCAGCCGTGGATACACGATAGCCAGCCCTCATGGTGTTTGTGTTATTAAAGAAAAAAAAAATTGGGGGGCTGGCTAGAGGCAGCCGTGGACACACGATAGCCAGCCCTCATGGTGTTTGTGTTATTAAAGAAAAAAAAAATTGGGGGGCTGGCTAGAGGCAGCCGTGAACACACGATAGCCAGTCCTCATGGTGTTTGTGTTATTGAAGAAAAAAAAAATTGGGGGGCTGGCTAGAGGCAGCCGTGGACACATGATAGCCAGCCCTCATGGTGTTTGTGTTATTAAAGAAAAAAAAAATTGGGGGGCTGGCTAGAGGCAGCCGTGGACACACGATAGCCAGGCCTCATGGTGCTTGTGTTATTAAAGAAAAAAAAAATTGGGGGGCTGGCTAGAGGTAGCCGTGGATACACGATAGCCAGCCCTCATGGTGTTTGTGTTATTAAAGAAAAAAAAAAATTGGGGGGCTGGCTAGAGGCAGCCGTGAACACACGATAGCCAGCCCTCATGGTGTTTGTGTTATTAAAGAAAAAAAAAAAATTGGGGGGCTGGCTAGAGGCAGCCGTGAACACACGATAGCCAGCCCTCATGGTGTTTGTGTTATTAAAGAAAAAAAAAATTGGGGTGCTGGCTAAAGGCAGCCATGGACACATGATAGCCAGCCCTCATGGTGTTTGTGTTATTAAAGAAAAAAAAATTGGGGGGCTGGCTAGAGGCAGCCGTGAACACACGATAGCCAGCCCTCATGGTGTTTGTGTTATTAAAGAAAAACAAAAATTGGGGGGCTGGCTAGAGGCAGCCGTGGACACACGATAGCCAGCCCTCATGGTGTTTGTGTTATTAAAGAAAAAAAAATTTGGGGGTTGGCTAGAGGCAGCCGTGGACACACGATAGCCAGCCCTCATGGTGTTTGTGTTATTAAAGAAAAAAAAAATTGGGGGGCTGGCTAGAGGCAGCTGTGAACACACGATAGCCAGCCCTCATGGTGTTTGTGTTATTAAAGAAAAAAAAAAATTGGGGGGCTGGCTAGAGGCAGCCGTGGACACACGATAGCCAGCCCTCATGGTGTTTGTGTTATTAAAGAAAAAAAAATTGGGGGGCTGGCTAGAGGCAGCCGTGAACACACGATAGCCAGCCCTCATGGTGTTTGTGTTATTAAAGAAAAAAAAAATTGGGGGGCTGGCTAGAGGCAGCCCTGGACACATGATAGCGAGCCCTCATGGTGTTTGTGTTATTAAAGAAAAAAAAAATTGGGGGGCTGGCTAGAGGCAGCCGTGAACACACGATAGCCAGCCCTCATGGTGTTTGTGTTATTAAAGAAAAAAAAAATTGGGGGGCTGGCTAGAGGCAGCCGTGAACACACGATAGCCAGCCCTCATGGTGTTTGTGTTATTAAAGAAAAAAAAAATTGGGGGGCTGGCTAGAGGCAGCCGTGGACACACGATAGCCAGCCCTCATGGTGTTTGTGTTATTAAAGAAAAAAAAAATTGGGGGGCTGGCTAGAGGCAGCCGTGGACACATGATAGCCAGCCCTCATGGTGTTTGTGTTATTAAAGAAAAAAAAATTGGGGGGCTGGCTAGAGGCAGACGTGGACACACGATAGACAGCCCTCATGGTGCTTGTGTTATTAAAGAAAAAAAAAATTGGGGGGCTGGCTAGAGGTAGCCGTGGATACACGATAGCCAGCCCTCATGGTGTTTGTGTTATTAAAGAAAAAAAAAAATTGGGGGGCTGGCTAGAGGCAGCCGTGAACACACGATAGCCAGCCCTCATGGTGTTTGTGTTATTAAAGAAAAAAAAAATTGGGGGGCTGGCTAGAGGCAGCCGTGGACACACGATAGCCAGCCCTCATGGTGTTTGTGTTATTAAAGAAAAAAAAAATTAGGGGGCTGGCTAGAGGCAGCCGTGAACACACGATAGCCAGCCCTCATGGTGTTTGTGTTATTAAAGAAAAAAAATATTTGGGTGGCTGGCTAGAGGCAGCCGTGGACACACGATAGCCAGCCCTAATGGTGTTTGTGTTATTAAAGAAAAAAAAAATTGGGGGGCTGGCTAGAGGCAGCCGTGAACACACGATAGCCAGGCCTCATGGTGCTTGTGTTATTAAAGAAAAAAAAAACTGGGGGGCTGGCTAGAGGTAGCCGTGGATACACGATAGCCAGCCCTCATGGTGTTTGTGTTATTAAAGAAAAAAAAAATTGGGGGGCTGGCTAGAGGCAGCCGTGAACACACGATAGCCAGCCCTCATGGTGTTTGTGTTATTAAAGAAAAAAAAAAAATTGGGGGGCTGGCTAGAGGCAGCCGTGAACACACGATAGCCAGCCCTCATGGTGTTTGTGTTATTAAAGAAAAAAAAAATTGGGGGGCTGGCTAGAGGCAGCCATGGACACATGATAGCCAGCGCTCATGGTGTTTGTGTTATTAAAGAAAAAAAAATTGGGGGGCTGGCTAGAGGCAGCCGTGAACACACGATAGTCAGCCCTCATGGTGTTTGTGTTATTAAAGAAAAACAAAAATTGGGGGGCTGGCTAGAGGCAGCCGTGGACACACGATAGCCAGCCCTCATGGTGTTTGTGTTATTAAAGAAAAAAAAATTGGGGGGTTGGCTAGAGGCAGCCGTGGACACACGATAGCCAGCCCTCATGGTGTTTGTGTTATTAAAGAAAAAAAAAAATTGGGGGGCTGGCTAGAGGCAGCCGTGAACACACGATAGCCAGCCCTCATGGTGTTTGTGTTATTAAAGAAAAAAAAAATTGGGGGGCTGGCTAGAGGCAGCCGTGGACACACGATAGCCAGCCCTCATGGTGTTTGTGTTATTAAAGAAAAAAAAAATTGGGGGGCTGGCTAGAGGCAGCCGTGAACACACGATAGTCAGCCCTCATGGTGTTTGTGTTATTAAAGAAAAAAAAAATTGGGGGGCTGGCTAGAGGCAGCCGTGGACACACGATAGCCAGCCCTCATGGTGTTTGTGTTATTAAAGAAAAAAAAAATTGGGGGGCTGGCTAGAGGCAGCCGTGGACACACGATAGCCAGCCCTCATGGTGCTTGTGTTATTAAAGAAAAAAAAAATTGGGGGGCTGGCTAGAGGCAGCCGTGAACACACGATAGCCAGGCCTCATGGTGCTTGTGTTATTAAAGAAAAAAAAAACTGGGGGGCTGGCTAGAGGTAGCCGTGGATACACGATAGCCAGCCCTCATGGTGTTTGTGTTATTAAAGAAAAAAAAAATTGGGGGGCTGGCTAGAGGCAGCCGTGAACACACGATAGCCAGCCCTCATGGTGTTTGTGTTATTAAAGAAAAAAAAAAAACTGGGGGGCTGGCTAGAGGCAGCCGTGAACACACGATAGCCAGCCCTAATGGTGTTTGTGTTATTAAAGAAAAAAAAAATTGGGGGGCTGGCTAGAGGCAGCCGTGAACACACGATAGTCAGCCCTCATGGTGTTTGTGTTATTAAAGAAAAAAAAAATTGGGGGGCTGGCTAGAGGCAGCCGTGGACACACGATAGCCAGCCCTCATGGTGTTTGTGTTATTAAAGAAAAAAAAAATTGGGGGGCTGGCTAGAGGCAGCCGTGGACACACGATAGCCAGCCCTCATGGTGCTTGTGTTATTAAAGAAAAAAAAAATTGGGGGGCTGGCTAGAGGTAGCCGTGGATACACGATAGCCAGCCCTCATGGTGTTTGTGTTATTAAAGAAAAAAAAAATTGGGGGGCTGGCTAGAGGCAGCCGTGAACACACGATAGCCAGCCCTCATGGTGTTTGTGTTATTAAAGAAAAAAAAAATTGGGGGGCTGGCTAGAGGCAGCTGTGGACACACGATAGCCAGCCCTCATGGTGTTTGTGTTATTAAAGAAAAAAAAATTGGGGGGTTGGCTAGAGGCAGCCGTGGACACACGATAGCCAGCCCTCATGGTGTTTGTGTTATTAAAGAAAAAAAAAATTGCGGGGCTGGCTAGAGGCAGCCGTGAACACACGATAGCCAGCCCTCATGGTGTTTGTGTTATTAAAGAAAAAAAAAATTGGGGGGCTGGCTAGAGGCAGCCGTGGACACACGATAGCCAGCCCTCATGGTGTTTGTGTTATTAAAGAAAAAAAAAAATGGGGGGCTGGCTAGAGGCAGCCGTGAACACACGATAGTCAGCCCTCATGGTGTTTGTGTTATTAAAGAAAAAAAAAATTGGGGGGCTGGCTAGAGGCAGCCGTGGACACACGATAGCCAGCCCTCATGGTGTTTGTGTTATTAAAGAAAAAAAAAATTGGGGGGCTGGCTAGAGGCAGCCGTGGACACACGATAGCCCGCCCTCATGGTGCTTGTGTTATTAAAGAAAAAAAAAATTGGGGGGCTGGCTAGAGGTAGCCGTGGATACACGATAGCCAGCCCTCATGGTGTTTGTGTTATTAAAGAAAAAAAAAATTGGGGGGCTGGCTAGAGGCAGCCGTGAACACACGATAGCCAGCCCTCATGGTGTTTGTGTTATTAAAGAAAAAAAAAATTGGGGGGCTGGTAGAGGCAGCTGTGGACACACGATAGCCAGCCCTCATGGTGTTTGTGCTATTAAAGAAAAAAAAAATTAGGGGGCTGGCAAGAGGCAACCGTGGACACACGATAGCCAGCCCTCATGGTGTTTGTGTTATTAAAGAAAAAAAAAAATTGGGGGGCTGGCTAGAGGCAGCCGTGAACACACGATAGCCAGCCCTCATGGTGTTTGTGTTATTAAAGAAAAAAAAAATTGGGGGGCTGGCTAGAGGCAGCTGTGGACACACGATAGCCAGCCCTCATGGTGTTTGTGTTATTAAAGAAAAAAAAAATTAGGGGGCTGGCTAGAGGCAGCCGTGGACACACGATAGCCAGCCCTCATGGTGTTTGTGTTATTAAAGAAAAAAAAAAATTGGGGGGCTGGCTAGAGGCAGCCGTGAACACACGATAGCCAGCCCTCATGGTGTTTGTGTTATTAAAGAAAAAAAAAATTGGGGGGCTGGCTAGAGGCAGCCGTGAACACACGATAGCCAGCCCTCATGGTGTTTGTGTTATTAAAGAAAAAAAATATTTGGGGGGCTGGCTAGAGGCAGCCGTGAACACACGATAGCCAGCCCTCATGGTGTTTGTGTTATTAAAGAAAAAAAAAATTGGGGGGCTGGCTAGAGGCAGCCGTGGATACACGATAGCCAGCCCTCATGGTGTTTGTGTTATTAAAGAAAAAAAAAATTGGGGGGCTGGCTAGAGGCAGCCGTGAACAAAATGCTTCATTTCTGCATCGTGGTTACATAGCCTTAGTGTTATTAAAGCAAAAAAAATTTGAGAGTTGGCTATATACATTATATGCCCAATATGAGGGCTGGATGCAGGTAATCCAGGACAACCAGCAGCCAGCTCTCATGCTTGCGTGCACATTAGAAAGAGAAACATTGCCATCTGGTGTTTTTACAATCCTAAAATAAAAAATTAAAAAGTTGGACAACATTGCCACCCGGTGGAGTTTCCTCAGAACACACAATGTCAACAAAAAAGTCAATGAGGGCTGGCTATTGGTCAATCAGGTAAGTGATTTAGCCAACCCTAATGTTACATTTTTTTGCATTTTTATTGCGTAGACCCCCTCAGGAGCGATATTTCAGGCCGCAGAGCGCGCAGTTTCGAGCAAAAATTTTGCCTTAACCCTGAAAAAAATTTAGCGCATCCCACCGCGTGCGTAAGCGTCCCAAATGCCAAAAAACAAATTTCCCCCATCAGTCCCTATATATTACTATAGTACAGAAGGTCATACTACCATATTGACTCTTTAGTCCAGTTCCAATGTATCAAGGTCAAGCCTGTTGCCCAAATGCAACAGATGTTGCATTCCGGCAACAAAAGTCGGCCATCTTGTGTCCCGTTTGCAACAAAAGGTCATCCTTTGTTGCCTTTCGGCAACATTTATGGTCAAGCCTGTTGCAAACGGGACACGAAGCCTCTGATTTTGACCAAAGGTGCACCTCATCAATTTAACTCCTATTGTTCATTTCGCATCGACTCAGCTCTGTATCTGCTGTAGGATACTTCTAATATTTGTTACTTTCTGTTACCCATATTGGAATGGTTTATATTAAATACTTCATTTCTGTGAATTGAGCCTTTTACTCAGTAAATGAATGATTTGTGAATTACTCATTCCTGACGTCATTTCACGCTTCTGTACATACAGTGCCTTTCAGAAATGACAGCGTGTTGCTGTACTCGATGCCCATGGACCATATGATGGAAATACACTGAGCACAAGCCGTAGCAATAAACTTGTGGCTGCTTCCTTTTGCTGAACTTTCGCTAACAATTATTTGATATTGATTTATTGCCTTTAATGAGAGCTACCTATTGACAATTAAAAAAATTAGTGGGTACGGAAAGTATTCAGACTCCTTTAAATTGTTTACTCTGTTTCATTGCAGCCATTTGGTGAATTCTAAAAAGTTCATTTTTTTCTCATTAATGTCCACTCTGCACCCCATCTTGAGTGAAAAAAAACAGAAATGTAGAAATTTTTGCAAATTTATTAAAAAAGAAAACCTGAAATATCACACGGGCATAAGTATTCACACCCTTTGCTCAGTATTGAGTAGAAGCACCCTTTTGAGCTAGTACAGCCGTGAGTCTTCTTGGGAATGATGCAACAAGTTTTTCACAGCTGGATTTGGGGATCCACTGCCATTCTTCCTTGCAGATCCTCTCCAGTTCCGTCAGGTTGGATGGTGAACGTTGGTGGACAGCCATTTTCAGGTCTCTCCAGAGATGCTCAATTGGGTTTAGGTCAGGGCTCTGGCTGGGCCAGTCAAGAATGGTCACAGAGTTGTTCTGAAGCCACTCCTTTGTTATTTTAGCTGTGTGCTTAGGGTCATTGTCTTGTTGGACGGTGAACCTTCGGCCAAGCCTGAGGTCCAGAGCACTCTGGAAGAAGTTTTCATCCAGGATATCTCTGTACTTGACTGCATTCATGTTTCCTTCAATTGCAACCAGTTGTCCTGTCCCTGCAGCTGAAAAACACCCCCATAGCATGATGCTGCCTCCATCATGTTTCACTGTTGGAATTGTATTGGGCAGGTGATGAGCAGTGCCTGGTTTTCTCCACACATACCGCTTAGAATTATCATCAAAAAATTCTATCTTCGTCTCATCAGACCAGAGAATTTTATTTTTCATAGTCTGGGAGTCCTTCATGTGTTTTTGAGCAAACTCTATGCGGGCTTTCATATGTCTTGCACTGAGGAGAGACTTCCATTGGGCCACTCTGCCATAAAGGCCCGACTGGTGGAGAGCTGCAGTGATAGTTGACTTTGTGGAACTTTCTCCTATCTCCCTACTGCATCTCTGGAGCTCAGCCACAGTGATTTTGGGGTTCTTCTTTACCTCTCTCACCAAGGCTATTCTCCCACAATTGCTCAGTTTGGCTGGACAGCCAGGTCTAGGAAGACTTCTAGTGGTCCCAAACTTCTTCCATTTAAGGATTATGGAGGCCACTGTGCTCTTAGGACCCTTGAGTAATGCATAAATTCTTTTATAACCTTGGCCAGATCTGTGCCTTGCCACAATTCTGTCTCTGAGCTCCTTGGGCAGTTCCTTTGAGCTCATGATTCTCATTTGGTCTGACATGCACTGTGAGCTTTGAGGTCTTATATAGACAGCTGTGTGCCTTTCCAAATCAAGTCCTATCAGTTTAATTAAACACAGCTGGACTCCAATGAAGGAGTAGAACCATCTCAAGGAGGATCACAAGGAAATGGACAGCATGTGACTTAAATATGAGTGTCTGAGCAAAGGGTCTGAATACTTATGACCATGTGATATTTCAGTTTTTGTTTTCTAAATAAATTTGCAAAAAATTTCTACATTTCTGTTTTAATCACACGCTGATGACCTATCTTATGAAAAGAGTCAAGTCCCAGACAACTGTCTTTTACTCTTTACTGCCATCTTCCCCATGTTTAGGGTGGATAGTGTAGGGCGCCCATTGTTCATACCCAGAATCTATGCCTGTTCCATGTGCAGGAGGTGTGAGTTGTATATATTACACAAAGGTCAACATTGGAGATGAACTCCAATCCTGACCGTTTTAACCCCTGTGATCAATAGTGACTTTATTAGTCAATAAAGACTCATTCAGACGTCCGTGGTAATCAGTCCATGCACGGACTTTCCCGACCCTAACGTGACTGCTTTATATATTTCTATGAAGCTGTAGACACTCCTGACCCGAGGGCATGTCATTCTGTACGGGGAGTTGGGGAGGAGCGTCAATGTTACTTTGTAACCGCACAGATTTATGTGTCATTTATGTCCATTTTATAGTATTGGGGTAATTCACCTGGGGGATCTAATAAATTCCAAATCATCAAATATTCTGAATTATTACATGTTCGTCATAAAGTATACAAACCTCCCTTGGATTGGTATATAGAGCCCAAAAACAAGCTGCTAATTCAAAATGTTATCAGGGTAATTTCCTAATTTTCTGCTCAGTTTCTTGCTTCTGATCTTGTAAAATTCCCCATTCCATTGCTGATCTGTGCCAGATTATCTGGTTCATTAACCCTCGACTGGTGAGGTGGGGTTTATGTCACGCAACTGGTGAGGTGGGGTTTCCTATACCCCAGTGTTTAGAAATCTCTTATTTTTACAGAAAATGCGAAGGTCACGTTTGTTTTAATCGTTTTCTTATTGGCGATTGATTGCATATGAGTGTAACAAATTTTTGACACCCACAAATGGATGGAAGCTAGTGAGACACGTATCCTCATACCAGCATTTTTCAATGAATGGCAGCCGAACAAAAATTCCCTGGGGTGTGGCGACCCCCACCTCACCAGTTGAGGGTTAAAGGGATTTTCCTTTAACCCGTTGGTGCAGCTGTTTTTTTTTTGTAACTGTGCACTAGTCACCTTCCTTGGGTCCAGCACAGGGTCTCTGCCACTGCTCCCAGTGTCTGTTACTGTCCTTTGGCCTCACGTCGACAGCGCTGCAACCAATAACTGAGATCAGCAGCTTTGCCCGAGTTAACGGCACTACTTGCTCAGAGTCACTGAACTCACTGACTGGCTGCAGCGCTGTCAATGTGACAAATAGCTGACACTCTGCATTAGACCCAGAGAGGGTGAGTAAAGTATTGCTTTAAAAAAGAAAAGAAAATTGTATTAAAAAAACTGTAGTGTAATTCTTTAGCATCTTCTATAAGTGCAGCATAAATGACTCTAATGCTATGTCCGTAAAGGACAGCGGCCCAATCTAATCTATACACACCAGCACACACACAACACAAGGGAGTTTACAAAAATATTCTAATTGCACATTACGGAATAAACTACTTTACATACGTACTTTGTACTGATATAGTCACAATTAGGGTAATATTGATTGACAACATATTTTAAAATATCTTAAAACAAAAATCAATTTCTGCATATAAATTACAGCCAAAATATGCAACACAAAATAAAAAAATAGATCATGATTTTATTATACTCGTCACAAAAATAAGCAATGATGGCATCAATAAATAAACCATAAATAATATATATAAAAAAAACACACAAAACCCTTTGCAATCAAGGAGAACTCCCAAAAGACCTGCGGCTCCACCGTTGGGGTTTGCTCACACACAGCGCTTGTGCAGAATTTTTTTTTTTAATTCTTTGTATCATAAATAGCCACAAAATCTCATTCCCATGTTGCATATTTGTTTATTGACCCACGGTGCGTTCTCAATTCAGGAAGAAGCATGCACCTTTTCATGAACCGTGAGCGTCTGTCTGACTCCAGCACACCTCCTCATCAAGACCAATGTGAACAGCGCCGCTCTTGATGACTCTGGCCCCATCTCTTTTAGGATCATGTTGAGACTGGACAAAAGTAAGAGCTGCTCTATTTTTTGCCCTCATTCATTTCGAGGATTAGTGTCCCTTTAAGAGGCTTTCCCTTTCATTGTTTTTGGGAGTTCTACTTTTAAAAGGGTTGTCCTGGATTAGAAAATGAAAACTCTATTCCCCACCTTCCCCCGCAGACACGGCCCCATGTCTGTTACTGCGGCTCAGCCCCTACATCGCTGGGCTACCACCCCAGGCACAGATCATGGGAAGAAGACGCTGCTTCTGACTATCACGGACCTCACTTATAAGCTGCATCTTCAGAAGATTTTGGAATCTGCAGTTGGGAGGGACGGTCATTTTATGATGATCTTCCTATTACATCTAGTAGCTTTGTTCTTGTATTGTAGCACTACAAGCGCTTGTAAACTCGTCTATAAAACCAATATGATATTGGTCACAATGAGCAGACAAGTCAAGAAGTGAGAACGATTATTCTGGTAAGATTATCCATGCAATTTACAAAAAAAACTAATAGCAGCTTCAATGAGCATTCAAGATGGCAGCCGTCCGCTATGCAGCAGGCAGACACGTAAAGGATGGCGGGGGGATACTACACAACATTGACTCTTACCATATTAGTACTAGCCCAGTAATGTGACGCTGAGACCCCACATGTAACTACCTTGCAGCACGAATATAAAAGGATCAGTACGTTTTCTGAAAACCAGTGTCGGAAGCACTTAGAGAGAACCCTATGGCTCTTAGCCCCCAGATAACATGCAAGGATTCAAGTACGCGGGACCCCGCTAATCCGCTGATGGGCCGGATATCTGCAACGTACAGAGCTGGAATTCCTACAGAAATACAAAAGTGACCAGTAAATTCTGGACTATAAATTCTTATTATCTGCTTTATTTGTATCTTATTTTTCCACCCCAATGTATTCTCAAAAAAGTGATGGGAAATGCAATGTGTAGGGCCATCCTATAGGGACCACAGCTGATTTTTCAATTTCTTTGGGGTTACTGCTCTACCTCACTTATATAAGTCAATAAGAAAGTCTCTCCCCACTATATTCTGGAGACCTACATAAAAGTGCCAAAGCTTTTTGTTTTTTTTTCTTTATTTCCTCCAATATTGTATTCATACAGGAATGCTTCCATTAAAGTTTGCAACATACTGTACTTTTTGGCATCTGTTTGAAGGATGGACCTATTTTGAAGTTCTGAAAAGTCTAATAGATCTGTACCGATACCGATTAATAATTAAAGGGGTTGTCCCGGACATTAACATTGATGGCCTTTCTTTAAAGAGGTGGTCCACTACATTGTATAATGACCCCATCGATTTACACATGTTAACTAAATAAATGTTTTTGTAAATACCTCCTGCTTCCATATGTACCTGTGGGTGGCGCTATTGCTGACTGCTCAGTCTGCATCACGTGACCCCGGCTGCAGGTATTTGAAAGGTGTAATTTGATGGGGGCATTATACAATGTAGTGACCACCTCTTTAAGATAAGGCATCAATGTTTGATCAATTGGGGTGCTCATTAGCGGAGCTGCACTGCGGAGCTCTGTGGAGGGAATAGTGGCTGCGGCTGCGTACTACACATCTGCCCCCTAATGATTTGAATGGGTGGCCGATATGTAGTACTCCGTCAACAGAGCTCGGCACCTGAGCATTTCTGGTCACCGTTGACACAGGAACAGCTACAGCACGCACTATCAATCAGACATTGATGATCAAGTATAGGCCTTCAATAAAGTCTTGGACAGCCCCTTTAAAGTCTCCAAATGAGATTCTGAAGTTTTGTTTCATTGGCAGTCTATGTGGAAACAGTATAAAGTTACAGAAGATCGGACCGATGGTATACCATAGCACAAAACATTAGTCTTTAAGGGATTATTCAGCCATAGACATTGGGTCATGGTTTTAATCATGTGACGAAAATCACATTGTTTTACTGTAAATTGCTGTGGTCACAGGCCAAACAATTTATGCTTGCGTCCTTTTTTTCGAACTTTTCTCGGCCAGGTGGCAAGAACCTTACATGTGATAGTCATGCCTAACATAACTAGGAGGTAGGGAATTAATACCCAATGTCAGATCCTGGATGACCACCATTAGTCTACCAGCAACTTACACAGAAGCAAAGCACATTCAGATCTTTCACACAGTGGACCTAAACCCGAAAACGATGTAAGTGTCCATATTTCCAGTACAGGGCACCTTTGTCAATGACAAACCTTAAATATACAAATATATTGGGACAGGATTCATGCTCCACGGACATGTGGTTTGAAATCATGAAAGGAAACAAAATGCATTATAAGGTTGGCTCTTAAAAAAAGATAACTGTTTCTGAATATTCCCGGAGGCTGCAGACACGCACTTAAGGCGTAGAGCCAATAAACGATGAACGAGCGCTCATAGGAATCATTTCAACATACGATTATTGGCCCATCTAACCAGGACCACAATCGGCAGACAAACTAGGAAAGCACCGTTTCATTGGGTGCGATACATTTTATGCATTCATTAAAATTCTTAACGGCAGCACATTACTCAGTGTAAACAGGAGACGTGCTGCTGATAACAGGATACCAGATTATTAGCGATCATTGTGTCCCCGTCATTGTTTCGTCAACCTGTGTATGCACTTTTCCAATTGACAGTCGTTCAATTGCCTTGATCAGACCGACTACATAGGACATTAGTATCTGGTCTCCGCTGTACAAACTACCACTGATACATGTGAACAAAGTCGATATGTTTTTTTTTCCCCCAGTATATCCCTCCCAGCTTACATCACTCCCTATAAATAAATAGAAGCACTAATATAATAGCAAGTGGTTAATAAGACCTCTAAGCAGTCAGGAACACTGCTTCATCTGAATCGGGATCCTTCCCACTGTCCTCGCTGGGTAACGAGTCTCCACCACTCGGAGACCGGCAGCTCAAGTCTTCCACCCCAGATTCCTGGTCACTGTTAGCCGACAGGTCGGGGTCCGAGCTCTTCAAATGGTCCTGGGTTAGGATCAGGGCCGAGTCCTCCTCACCTTGGGATGAACTACGAGAGGGAAACAGCTTCAGGTTGGTGCTGTAATCTTGGGGCGTATTAGCCGGAGAGTGTTTGGTGATGCATATCTGGAAGTTGTGGATTTTTGGCTGGTCATTGAGATTCTTGTAGGTTTCATTTGACTCTCGAGTTTCCAGTTTTGTTAATCTCTAAAGGAAAAATTGTTAGACAAGAGCAAAAGTTACATTGGGTTAGGGCATGTTAATGTAACCTCTACATGCAAGTCGATCAGCAGTGGTTTAATGGTCTGTTTAGTAAGGCCGGCCGCACTTATGTTATCGTCAGCACATTTCTCGTTTACACAGGACAATGTGCTGCTAATGATAATTTTTAAACGTGCTCAAAAATTATCACACCAATGAATGCTTTGCCCCTCCATTGGATGTTTGATGGCCTGTTTAGGCAGCCAACAGTTGGGAATGAGGGAACGCTCCCTAACCCAATTATTGGCCTGCCTAAATGAACCTTTACTTGAAAACTTTATACCAATGAACAAACTTCTCTGGTGCCATAAGAAAGCCATAACGCCACAGTGCTCAGGCATTACTGACATTGAAAAGACACAAGGTAGAGACCCTGGTTACAGTGATGTGTCACTTAATGGTCTGATTGCTGTAGTTTTTATAAAATCACTATTTTATCAGCAAGCAGATTATCATTGGGGACTAGTAAACCTGCTGCCAGGTAGTCCTACATATTCATAAGCTCTGTACAACCCCGCCCCCATCACTGATTGGCAGCTTTCTGCAAATCTAGTATACACAAAGTGGCCAATCAGTGGTGTGGGCAGGGTTATACAGAGCTCAGCAGTCAGAGAACTGCCAATCAGTGATGTGGGCGGGGTCTGCTGCAGATAACACAGTAATTTTATCAAAATGACAGCAGGTAGCCCAGTAAGTGACAGATTGTTGGAATCAGGGCCTCTGCCCCTATATTGCGCTGCACTCAGATGGGTAGCAAAAACCTGGTAACAGATTCCCTTTAATGGTGCTCTCTTCCAGTTATTGTGTTGGAGAACACCAAAGACGTAGGGCATCGGCTAAAAATGATTGCCTCTTTTTTATCTTGTGCAGGGTTTTTATATATAATCATTTAAAATTGTTTCTCAGTCACCATTAAAAGCTGAATTGGTTTACACTGAAACCTAAGCGGAGGTATAAACATCAAAAACATATAGGCCAGGAAGCTGGATTTTCAGTATTTCTACCACACCTTCTCCATGAACTCCATTTCCTCCTCCAGCTGCTGCGTCTCTTCTTTTACTGCCTGTAGAAAATCAGTGACTGACTGGCGAGGGTGCATTCCTTTCTCAAATCGGTTATAGAGGCCCCTCCAAAACCTTCCATGGTGAAAAATAAGTTTGAAGAGTTAGTATATGCACAAGTACAGAAGATTATCATCGAGCAATTCTCATGATATATGTTCTTAAGACGTGCTAGCTCATGGTACACACATGAAGGGCTAGCTCACAATGCTGTATATTCTCCCATGCCAGAGAATTGGGCCGATTATGCTAATGACACTCTGCTTTAACTCTGAGTGTGATCCAATTTTCTCGCATGGAAGAATTGCAGCACAGGTGTGGAGAAGATGGAGGACTTAATTTTTCCATCTTCTCCATTGTCACTGTGCACGTACATCAGACTGCACTCGGATAACATAGTATATTATTGGTCCGAGTGCTATCCGATAAAACATCACATAGCACTAGCACTCGGCCGTGTTACGTGGCAATGTGAGCGAGTCCTAATGAGTCCCTCAGTGGCTGATCTATGGCTGGTGACTTCAGATTAGTGAAAATATGTGGTGGCAAGTTGGGCCTCATTACTCGGACAGCACACTGACACATCCTATCCTTACACTATTCACATGTCCGTTCTGTTATTTTGCTGACTGATGGTCTGTATATAAACAGAGACATCCCCTACATTGACCTTATTTGCGGACATCCAAGTTGCATCCTACTGCTATTCTTCATTTTCACTGACTGGGTACTTGAAGAAGCTTGGGAAACCTCTGTCACGTTGTTTTTGCATATGGCAAAACCATTGATAAAAACGGACATGTGGACTAAATATGCCCGAAAATTGGATCTAACACACTTGCAAAATTGGTCTGTTTTGTACAGGCAAACAAAAAAAAAACAGCTTTTGCCTGGATTCACACGTGTGTTTTGCGGTCTGAGTATGCTTCAATGCAAAGACTGGCTTCAGGTCTCCTGACCCAAACTTGACTTTATATTATGCGTTTATATAGAAAGTTCCCGATCAGGGACATCCGCATGCCCTATTAAAGGGGTTGTACCCAGTATATAAGTAATCCCCTATCAACGGGATTTAGGAATTGATCGCTAGGGGTCAGTTCCACAGAGAATGAATGGAGTAGAGATGTACATGCTCCCCCTCTGCTCTGTTCAAAGCTTGCTCTACAGAACCTTCTGGGGATTGTTGGGGGTCCCAGCGGTCTGACCCCCAAAGATCAATACTTTATCGCAGTCTAAATATGTGCAAAATGAATCACCGTGTCACAAGCTGTCATAGATGTCAGTAAATCTGTCTAAAGTGAATTGATTTGTGCCAGGCAGAAGATAGAACTGACGAGTGAGCTCTGACGCAACCCCTAAATGTAGACCATGGTTACAAGTGGGAAGAGTGTTGGGCCTTGGATTTCACCACTGAAGGACACATTGGGCTCATGATACGTCACCCCGCTTCTTTCACCTGTAAAGTTAGGGTTGATGTTTCTATATATGAATGATAAGTATATGGTGTGTTAGAGTTCTGCTGCTTTATTCAGTGCAGAGGAGGAATCAGAATAACCTCTTACCTGAAGTGGCATGGAGTGGTGTGTGGTCTCAGAGTTCCTTGGGTCTGACTGTGATCTGCTCTGTACAGAGGGTTCATGTAATCCAACCGCTGCTTCCACAGGTAAGACCAGAGGGAGTAGGTCCTCTCCTGAATTCTGGAAGATGATGATTGCATCACTGATATATTGAGATTATGAGAGCTGCAAGTATACCCGTCACCACTGCAACCTGCACTAACACTAAGGGCTCATTCAGACGGACATTTTTTGTGTACGAGTCCTATTTGTGTTATTTCCAGATACGACTTGTACCTAGAAGAGTGAATGGGGCCATTCACATATCTGTGATTGTTTGAGAGACGGAAAATCGTGGCAAAATGTACGATAGTACGATAGTTATCTGAGTGTCAGGTCAAAATTAACAATGCACATCCATGGGTCAGTGAAAAAAAAAAAATCGGCCAACAATTAATTGCCATCTGAGCGCTGTCCAGTTTTCCAGGTCTGTTTGATGGAAAAAGATGAAGAAACTGAAGCTCAGGCCAAACTCTAATGATAAAAACTGACACTGACCAAACTGGTGAAACTGTGCCTGATTCTCTTATATGAATGAGCCACAAGTTCTATAGCTTTCAGTGTTTCTTTGCATAGTAGCTGTGTAGCTTCATAGTCAAAATTGGAAAATCCGTTTCCAAAAAGTAGATGGAAAGATGCACTGAACTGCTTGGCCCCACCACGGTGCACCGAGCGCCTGTACTTGATTTGAACAGTCCTTCTGTACTGACAGTCCCTTTACAGCAGTGTTCCCCAACTCCAGTCCTCAGGACCCACCAACAGGCCATGTTTTCAGGATTTCCTTAGTATTGCACAGCTGATGGAATTATTGCCTGTGCAGGTGATGCAATTATCAGCTGTGCAATACTAAGGAAATCCTGAAAACATGGCCTGTTGGTGGGTCCTGAGGACTGGAGTTGAGAACCACTGCTGTAAAGGGTTAGGAGATAACTTTCTGAATGCAGGAGGTCTGACCGATGGGACTTTTAGCGATGCTGAGAATGGGGCTCTTCAGTGATCAGCAGAAGGCCTCATTCACATGTACAGGTTTAAACAGGTATGTGAAAAAATGGTATCAGTGTGTCCATTTTTACCATCATTGTGTTATCAGTGTTCTTCTCGTATGGATAAATATGTTATAAAGTTTCTCCTATGCTTTGTAATGTTAAAGAAGTTGTCCAGTACTTTATATTACTCCCCCCCCAATGTATCCCCCCGGGGCCCCTAAGACTTTGCTGATAATGCCTGTGAGCTTCGCTATCGGTGGCCGCTCACAGGCATCACGTGACCCCACGCTGATGTCACGACAAGTGAGGCGTGACTCAGCGCTGGGGTCCCTACGGTGGCTGCTGGGTTGTGGGCAGGGTTACACCTCCTCCCCATGCGTCACTCCCAGCATCTACCGCGCTTTCCCAATGAATGGGGAGAGGCAGAGCGTGCGGTGGATGCCGGGTGTGATGTGGGGGGGGTAACCCCGCCCACAGTCTGGCATCCACCTGGAACGTGGAAGACAGAGACCCCCGGCTGCTGCCAGCGACATCGGCGGGGGTCACGTGATGCCTGTGAGCGGCCAGTGATAGCGCCACTCACAGGCATTATCTGCAACGGTAGGTAATTACAAAAATCCTTAGGGGTCTCGGGGAGACACATTGGGGGGGGGGTAATATAAAGTACTGGACAACCCCTTTAATCTCGGACAGCACCATGATGCCATCCGTGGGCTGTCTATGTTCTTCATGGACCCATAGACTTGTATAGGTCTTTTTCATCTGTGATATTGGAAGAAAAAACAGACATGTCTCCGTGAGTTTTGCACAGACACATAGTCCATGAAAATCCACAGGCATGTGAATAGCATTAGCATTAACACGTACATGTGGATACGGATGTCTGAATGAGGCCTCAATGAGAGCTTGATATTTTAAGAATATCTCTTTAAAGCCATGATCCTCTAGTTACAAGGATGTATCTCATGTCCTTGGCTACTGACCTGCAGGTTAGGACATTTTGTGACTGGGAAAGAAGATCTACAAGATTTCAACATTACTCAGGACAGAGAATATCTTCAAGAAGTATCTTCTAGTGGACCATTGGTTACATCAGGAACTGTGCAATTCTTAAATCCATGTACCCATCTTATTTTATTATTGGCATTTTGATTTCACCATTCTTATGTTTCTCTGTACAGTGGCACTGCCAGCGATGCCAGCGACCCAGATGGGCAGGAAAAAACTGAAATGGTTTAGGTTCACATACCCATTCAGTCTCCGGATATGTGGGAGTCCCTAAGGTCTGACACCCCCACCAATCCTGAAGTGATGGCATATCTTACCAATATGCCATCACTTTATACATTTTTCTCCTGCACAGTTATTGAAAATTTTTTGCCAAGGTTCAACCTTCACAGTTTATAAGTGATTGCTGTTATCCAGACTGTGGGGCACCGTGTGATCAGATCAGCATCAGGGACACGTCAACCATCCATATTCTATTTCTGTTACAAGCCTATAGTGACCATACACAGAGCACATATTCTCTCACATCAGTTCCTTCCTCTCCTTCTCGCAGTTGCACAGAAAGTTTCCATACTGACAGGAGTATATATGGTGTTGTATGTGGACCAAGAATCTCTCATTAAATTCAAACGCACAGGGAACCTGCTCCATGAGCTGCCAGACACATTCCAGGAACTGGTCTATCACTGGGGACACCTCCTTGGGATCCCCATCTAAATTTCCATACCTTAAAAAAAAAAAAAAAAAAAAAAATATGCTGAAGCAATGCAATTGGGGTATATGCATGCAACATCTTTTTCAGGTGGACTGCACTCCCAAAACCGCCTGAGACTGGGAATGGCACAGAAAAACTACAGTAAGTATATTATATTAGAATGTATGGTGTTTTTTTTTTGTCTCTTTTGCTGAGAGGAGGAGAGCTGATGGAAGATTTGGAAAGTGACACAGCTAAACTCAGCTGTGCTGACCCTAGCCCCACACTGACTGCTGGGCCCATATCTGAAATGTGTTGATTGATGGGATTTGAATACAGTTGATATTCTAATCATGCAGGAGGTTAGACCAGGAGATCCGGGCTTTCATTATAACCCACACACTGAGAAACCTGCTGTAAGATATGGTGTGGAGGTGTTCTTTTTCTAGCATCTTGCTGCCTGTTTATAATTGGACAACATAGTACAAGGAGAAGTACATGCCCCACAGTGAAAGCTCTCTGATAACACCCACTTGGATGTAACGAAAATTAACTCATTAGGTGACAAATCATTTGATTGTTAATATCCCTGCAACAGAGATGCAAAATAAAAAAAGAACTAACAATTATTTTTTTTTCTGCTCTGAAGCTACAACGTGTTTTCAGTTCAACATGAAAAATTTGGTGAAAGGCCCTCTGTAAATAAGTGACTCTGTTTGACTTTTCCAACATATGTGCAGTGACCAGGGTTACCTGTGATTAAATTTGTGTCCAAATGAAATCCAGTCTTTTTCAATTAACACCTAATAGTAATTGGGAAAAATAAAAGTTACACTATGCAAAAAATATCAACTCCGTAAATCTCCACCAGTACATAGAGTATATGAAATGAAACCTCTTACCATAAATACTCTGATGGTTCGGTAATAGGGGTCAAGTAACAGACTGGATACAGAGCAGACCTGAGCGGTGCGGTCCCATCCATCAGAACAATGAACGAGCACGCTGGCGCCCTCTTCTGACACGGCCTAAATGTGCAAATTAAATGTAAAATATTACACATTTATATAATTACAAATCTCGTTTATTCTCAGCACTAAAAGGATCATTTTTGTACAGTCCGTGCCTAGAATAGTACAAATCAGACAAGCAGCACTAGAATATGAACAGATACAACACATCTTACCTTTACAATGAAGATACCAGCATCTAGGATTGTTTTCACGTGTTTTAACCAGCCAGAGGATTCAAGACCCCAAAGAAATTCACCCATAGAAGGAGATCGGAGCTCACAAACTGCAATCATGAACAGAACAATAAGCTCACTATAGCAACAGATTCTGTATGTGAAGTATTTCTGCTCCAAGACTTGAGATAGAGAATATATATATATATATATATATATATATATATATATATATATATATATATATATATACAGTCATGGCCAAAAGTATTGAGAATGACACCAAAATTATATTTTCACATGATCTGCTGGCCTCTGGTTTTTATTAGTGTTTGTCTGATGTTTATATCACATACAGAAATATAATTGCAATCATATTATGAGTACCAATAGGTTATATTGACAGTTAGAATGAGTTAATGCAGCAAGTCAATATTTGCAGTGTTGCCCCTTCTTCTTCAAGACCTCTGTAATTCTCCCTGGCATGCTCTCAATCAACTTTTGGACCAAATCCTGACTGATAGCAGTCCATTCTTGCATAATCAATGCTTGCATTTTGCCAGAATTTGTTGGTTTTTGTTTGTCCACCCGTCTCTTGATGATTGACCACAAGTTCTCAATGGGATTAAGATCTGGGGAGTTTCCAGGCCATGGACCCAAAATCTCTATGTTTTGTTCCATGAGCCATTTAGTTATCACCTTTGCTTTAGGGCAAGGTGCTCCATCATGCTGGAAAAGGCATTGTTGGGCGCCAAACCGCTCTTGGACGGTTGGGAGAAGTTGCTCTTGGAGGACATTCTGGTACCATTCTTTATTCATGGCTGTGTTTTAGGCAAGACTGTGAGTGAGCCGATTCCCTTGGCTGAGAAGCAACCCCACACATGAATGGTTTCAGGATGCTTTACAGTTGGCATGAGACAAGACTGGTGGTAGCGCTCACCTCTTCTCCGAATAAGCTGTTTTCCAGATGTCCCAAACAATCGAAAAAGGGATTCATTAGAGAAAATGATTTTGCCCCAGTCCTCAGCAGTCCACTCCCTGTACCTTTTGCAGAAAATCAGTCGGTCCCTGATGTTTTTTCTGGAGAGAAGTGGCTTCTTTGCTGCCCTCCTTGAATCCAGCCCTTGCTCAAAGAGTCTCCGCCTCACAGTGCGTGCAGAAGCACTCACACCAGCCTGCTGCCATTCCTGAGCAAGCTCGGCACTGCTGGTAGTCCGATCCCACAGCTGAAACAGTTTTAAGATACGGTCCTGGCGCTTGCTGGTCTTTCTTGGGCGCCCTGGAGCCTTTTTGACAACAATGGAAGCTCTCTCCTTGAAGTTCTTGATGATGCGATAGATTGTTGACTGAGGTGCAATTTTTGTAGCTGCGATACTCTTCCCTGTTAGGCCATTTTTGTGCAGTGCAATGATGGCTGCACGCGTTTCTTTAGAGATAACCATGGTTAACTGAAGAGAAACAATGATACCAAGAACCAGCCTCCTTTTAAAGTGTGCAGTGATGTCATTCTTACTTAATCATGACTGATTGATCGCCAGCCCTGTCCTCATCAACACCCACACCTGTGTTAATGGATCAATCACTAAAACGATGTTAGCTGCTCCTTTTAAGGCAGGACTGCAATGATGTTGAAATGTGTTTTGGGGGTTAAAGTTCATTTTCTGGGCAAATATTGACTTTGCAAGTACAGTAATTGCTGTTAAGCTGATCACTCTTTGACATTCAGGAGTATATGCAAATTGCCATTACAAAAAATGAAGCAGTAAACTTTGGAAAAATTACTATTTGTCTCATTCTCAATACTTTTGGCCATGACTGTATATACATAAATATATATACATATATATATATATATATATATATATATATATATATATATATATATATAGGGTTGTGTAGGATACTCCAAGTGCGGATATGACTTAAAAATTGTACAATGAAATTGTAAAATTCTGTATTATTTATTATATTGGGGTTGGTCACTTTATATAAAAAAATTCCAAAAGGGTGATAAAATGTAATGTTTGGCACATACAACTATAGATTACTTCCCCGGAGTTTGCCTTCTTCCTAAGGTGCGCCTGGAGGCCATGTTTCTCCCCAGGTAAGTTATACACCTCTACCCATCTACGTGATGTACAAGAAAACATGATTCATCAGACCAGAACCCTTTCTTCTATTACTCTATGGTTCAGTTCTGATGCCCATATACCCTTGTAGGTGCTTTTGGCTGTAACCGGGTCAGCATGACAATGACCAGTGTGCATCTCCATATGTAATAAGCTGCAATACTTTATCCTGACATCTTTTCTTCATAGCCAAAACTTAATTTTTCAGCAATATGTGCCACAGTATTTCTTCTGCAGCACCGGACCAGCTGGGGCTACTGTACCTTTCGTTCCACACAAGTATCAATGAGCCTTGGGCGCCCATGACTCCGCCACCTGCTCACCGGATGTTCTACCCTGGTAGGCACTAACTATTGTATGCCAGGCACACCCCACAACACCTGCTGTTTTTGAGATCTTCTGACAACCCTCATGGGGGCACCTCTGACAAGGAGAATATTGAGATCTCTAGACATCATGATTTGTCCATTGAAAATGGAGCTGTTTAGGGAATAGAGCGCACAGAACATAGGGAAAAAAAACAGTGGAGGGGGAAAGAAATAATTTGAGGTGCTCACCTGGAGGGATTGTGAGAGTCACAGCTCCTAAACCAGGAGTAATATAACGCTAGCTGCCATCTATAAGAAATATCTTTTATGTATTCTTTTACCCTATGCACAAAATAAACGTTCATGGAAAACTATGAATTGGCAGCAGCGTGTGCAATGTCCTCAAGGGCCAACATACATACGCTGAAAGTAGATTTGCAAATAACATTTTTCGCTGTTGCCCGTTCCTGTGGCACCATTAATGTACTAGGCCTTAATGAGTTTGGTGACATAACGTCTTGTGATCGCTATTTTAACTCTCTAAGAACCAGGGAGTTTTTTATTTAAGCGCTTTTTGTGTTTATGGAGCTGACGTTTTTATTGATACCAATTTGGAGCACATATAACGTTTTGCTAGCTTTGTATTGGATTTTTTTTGTTAAGTGAGGTGACAAAGAACCCACAATTTTGGCATTTTGATTTTTTTTTTCTGCAATGTTTACCGTAAAGGTTAATTACCATAATTCCATACTTTGATACATCTGACTTTTACGGATGTGGCGATACCAAATGTTTTTTTTTCCGTTTCTTTGTTTTTAATAGGGAAAACGTGGGATAGTTAAAAATTATCTATTTTTTATATTTTGACTTTTTATTTTTTTTTCATTTTTTTTGTACCCATTAGTGGACTTAAACATGTGATCCTTGGATTGCTTATATATACTGTAATACCACAGTATTGCGGTATTTACTAGAAATCATGGTTGCCTATGGCACTCAGTCTGCTGTAAAAAGTACTAAGATGGGCCTTAAAGGTAAAGGCATTTTGCCCATAGCGGTAGACCACGTGGCCACTATGGCGCTCATTAGCTGGGAAAGCCTGATGCTACAGGGCTTTCTTCTTTCGCATATCATTCTTTGAAAGATGGCCTTTGTTCCTCATCATTCAGCCTGTACGTCTGTGCTCGAAGTCTCAGCACTGCAGGTGCAATGACGTCACTAGATCGGGCCCTCTGTGCGGAGTTTTTTTTTATTTTGGCAACAAGAAAAGCGTATACTGTGGGATCCATCATACATGATGTGGGGCGGCCATCATACTGTGTGAGCGAACTGTTGGGGGCCATCATACTGTGTGAGCGAACTGTGGAAGACATCATACTGTGTGTGTATATGTGTGGGGGGCTGTAAGAGCATCATACTGTGTGTGTGTGTGGGGGGGGGAGTAGTGTAGGTGCATTATACTGGTGGGGTTTGCCATGGGGTCATCATGTTGTCCATGTAAGGACTACTGTGGGAGAAAATTATGACAGGAGATTCACTCCGAGGTATCGCACCGTGTGTGGAGGGCAGCATACTCTATGGGGTTTATTAAAATGGTATCAGTGTGTGCAAACAAGAGGAATCAGTAGCAGGGGCATTATTTCTGTGTCCAAGCCACAAAACATGTCCTCTCCCTGTATTTAAAAGTTGGAAAGTAGGCCCTTGTGTGACTGCATCAATATGTTTTAACCCTGCCTAGTCCATCAATATAGACTCTTGGTATGGGGCCCCATGATTTCTATGAACGCCTCTGCTTAAGCTGGCCCCCGGCTGCTGTGGTAACCCATCGATTAACAGCGCACATTCAAAATAGTTAACAGACACCATCAGCTTCTTGTGGAGTTCCTGAGCCACCTCCACACACGCAGGCTCCTTCTCAGGATGTTCATTCACATCCTAATGCGGTGAGAGGTTACATATAAAAATAAAATCCTAAAATCTTGGAATTTTTGCTTTGCCCACTAATACTCCATTTACACAGACAGATTAGTGGCAGTAAACCACCACTAACTGGTAAATATTTACTGATTGTCGGAGGTTTAGAAGCCTGTTTACACAGGAAAACCATGCTAAATGATGTGCGTTGAACGTTCAGAAGGCGTAAGCTTTGCAGCTCCTCAGAAGAATTTTTTATTTTTACCAGGAGACCTGGACCCCCCGTGGTCTAGAGGTCTCAGGGGGTCTCAGCGCTGCTGGGACCCCTGGCCCTCCCCTGGCGGATCTGCGTACCCCCTAAGGAGGTCCCCGCATAAGCCTGCCGGCCCCGGGGGATACAGGGTGCTCCCTGGCGGAGACGCACACTGCATCTAGGGGTCCCTGCGAGCTCCGCCGTGGGGGGGAGCGAAGGGCCATGGCGTCACACATCCCTGGGGGTCCCTGTGGCGCTCAGCTGGGTAAGTGCCCTGTGTGTGTGTGTGTGTTACTGTCTTATGGTGACTGCACCTTTTGTCTTTTCAGGCAGAGGTGTAATACTGGAGAATGCACATCACCGCTGCTGTTAGCAGGGGAGCGGGTCAGAGGAGCGCGGGCTCCGTTAGTGTAACGGGGGGGCGTGGCTTATGTTCTTGGCTGCCTGCCATCGTCTGGACAGGAAGCGCCTGGAAAGCGCGCGCTGGGCAGTCCCCGCCCCCCTCCTGCCTTCCTTCTCTTCGGCTCTGCAAACGGCCATTGCCTCACGTAGCTCAGCGCTGTCCTCTCCCTCCCCCCTGCTCTCCGCTCTCACACACAGGCTCCAGGAAGCTGGTGAGTCATCTGTTTGTCTCATCTCTACAGCACAGAACGCTGCTGTCTTCTCTGCTGCATGCACACCTTAGTCCTTTTAAGGCAAGGTGCATTGCGTGTTCAGCAGCATTAACCCCTTCTGGCCATCATCAGAAAACCTTTTTTCTGCAATGCTGGGGTAGCTTTTCTCCCTCTAAGGAGAATCTTTAACCCTTCAGTGCTTGGTAAATTGTTTTGTGGGAACAGGCTGTGATAGCAGGATCTCACTTCCCCGGTTACTGTGCTCTTGTAAGGGGTTATTACTGCTCTTTCCGCGACGCTCGCTACTGAGTAGGGGGCATGTCGGATCAGGGTCCAGGCGGCGCGGACCTCTCTCCCGGCCCGCTTCAGGATCGGTCACGCGTATCTGATATGCCGGGGTTGACGGCGTCAGGTTCGTCTCTGGTCAGGGGCCTCAGTGATGTTAAAGCGCTCACTCGCTCCATTGACAGTCTGTCTGACCTCCTGGGTCACTGGGTATCAGCTAAGTCCCTACTGGCGCGGGGCAAGAAGCGCCACAGGCCTGTGGTGGCGCTGTCTCCTCCGCGCAGCGCATCAAAGGCTTCGGATTCACCGACAAGCTCTGCTGGTGAGATCTCCGATTCTGATGAAGAGGATCAGCAGGGTCGCTCGGCTTCGCTTTCAGGCCACGTGGATGCTCTTATTGGAGCCATGCGGGAAGTGTTATAGCTGTCTGAAGAGGTGACGAGGCCGGGCAAGTCGGCCCGGCTGTATCAGGAGTCGCGTCGGGCTCGTTCGACACTGCCAGCGCACGATGAACTTAACGAGGCGGTGGAGAGAGAATGCCTGTGTCCGGATAAGCGCTTCCAAGGGATGCGGTTTTTTGATGCCCTGTATCCCTGCTCCACAGAGACGATCGCTAATTGGGTCCCCTCTCCTGAAGTGGACGTGCCATTGTCTCAGCTGAGCAAATCTTCTTTGCTTCCGGTTAAAGGGAAGGCGAGTCTACAGGATCCGCTGGACAGAAGGACGGAGTTAGCGGCGAAGTCCATCTACGAGGCCGTGGGTCATGGATTCCGAGCGGCCTTGGGGGCCATGTGGGGACAGCCTGTACATCTAGTGCACTAGTTAGGCGTTGGGCCAGATGGTGATGCTGAGCAGTGTCTGCCCTGGCTGGACCAGAATGGGAGACCACAGAATCCACAGATGATTCTGACCCAATTTCATGCCCAGCACATGCCTGACACCTAACATTATACTGGTGAGGCTTCCCTGAGATGGTTGGATCAGCTGCGGTCAGCATGGCAAGATGGGACTCCGCTGTCTGACGTGGAAAGGCTCTTCCAGCTGTTGGAAGAGGTGGCCCGATATAGCAGAGACGCAGTGCTGGATACTACTTTGTTTCTGTCCAGGGCTCAAGCCTCGGCCGTCACAGTCAGTAGAGCACTGTGGCTCAAACAGTGGACTGGAGACGCAGTATCCAAACAAGGTTTGCTTACTCTGGCGTACAAGGGCGGTCTGCTTTTTGGTTCGGACCTCACGGAGCTGATTGCTAAGGCCAAGGATGTGGCTTTGCCACAGCGGAAAGCAGCGGCCTCTACGTCTGACAGGTCAAGTGCCGGTAGTGGTCGTCGGTCCTTTCGACCCAGGGGACGATTCGATCAGCCCTCTTGGAGATTGGGTCGTCCCTCGTCTTCCGGTAAGAAGTCCACCCAGAAATCCCGTACTCCCTGGAAACAGCATTTCCGTCGGGACAAAAGGGAGGCTGACAAAAAGCCCGCTAAGGCGGACTGACGCCAGGATCCCTCTCGAGGGCTCTCGGGTGGGAGGTCGGCTGCTACAATTCGGGTCGGTTTGGGCGTCCCACGAATCGGACGCCTGGGTGACACGGGTTGTGTCAGTGGGCTATTTCATAGAGTTTCACTCTCTACCCCCGGACAGGTTTCGTCAGTCTCGCATCCCGTCCGTGCCCAAGCTGGCTGCTGCTCTGCTGCGGGAGGTCAACTCTCTTCTGCAGCAGGGTGTAGTGGTTCCGTTTCCGCCGGAGGACCGGGGAAGGGGGTTTTTACTCTAACCTTTTTGTGGTCCCCAAAAAGGAGGACAAGTTTCATCCCATTCTGGACCTCAAGGATTTGAATCTTCATGTCCGAATCCGGAAATTCCGTATGGAGTCTCTTCGCTCCGTCGTGGCGGCCTTGTCGCAGTACGATTTTTTGGTGTCGATCGACATCCGCGACGCCTATTTGCATGTCCCTGTTGGCAGGGCTCACCAGTGCTTCCTGCGTTTCGCCGTAGGGCAGGCCCATTACCAATTTGTGGCCCTACCTTTCGGGTTGGTCTCGGCGCCCAGGGTTTTTACAAAGGTTCTGGCGCCGCTCATGGCGCTCCTTCGAAAGCAAGGAGTTCCGATTCTCCCCTACCTGGACGACCTGTTAATTGTGGCGCCCACAGCGGAGGAGGCAGTGACAGCTCGCGATCTCTCCCTTCAGCACCTGGAAGACTTCGGGTGGCTGGTCAATTGGAAGAAGTCGTCATTGGAGCCGTCGCAGTCAATCCTGTTCTTGGGGATGCATTTCGACACCGTACGGGCAGTGGTGTCCCGCCCTCCGGACAAACAAGCGAACCTTCGTCACCACGTCCAGGCTATGAGGTCGGTGAGGGCGATGTCCCTTCGGAAGTGCATGCGCCTTCTGGGTCTGATGGTGGCAGCAATGGAAGCGGTGCCGTTTGCACAGTTTCATTCCCGGGATCTCCAAGATCTTATTCTGACCCGTTGGGACCAATCGCCGACTTCGCTGGATCGCTGTGTCGTCATCTCCCGCAGGGTGCGAGAGTCTCTTGGATGGTGGTTACGTCTGGAGGCTCTATCCCTGGGGAAATCCCTTCTTCTCCCACGGTGGTCGGTGATTACCACCGATGCCAGCCTGACTGGCTGGGGGGGGGGTTTGGAACGACCTCTGGGTTCAGGGGGTCTGGTCGTCAGAGGAGTCGTCTCTGCCAATCAACATTCTGGAGTTGAGAGCAATATTTCTCTGCCTCCGACATTGGACGGTCCCTTTGAGCGGTCTGCCGGTCCGGATTCAGACGGACAATGCGACAGCTGTCGCGTATATCAACCATCAGGGCGGGACGAGGAGTTCCAGACTCATGATGGAGGTCTCTCGGATCCTGCTTTGGGCCGAGTTCAGGGTTCCAGTCATCTCCGCGTTTCACATCCCGGGTGTGCTGAATATCTCGGCGGACTTCCTCAGTCGCGAGCGGGTAGATCCCGGAGAATAGAGTCTTCATCCGGAGGTTTTTACTCTGCTGTGCTCCCGTTGGGGGACTCCCCAAGTGGACTTGATGGCATCCAGGCTGAACGCCAAGATTCCGACAATCATGTCCAGGTACAGGGACCCGGAGGCTGTGGCGGTAGATGCTCTAGTGGCCCCGTGGGACCAGTTCGAGCTGATCTATGTGTTTCTGCCGGTATCCTTACTTCCTCTGGTGATCAGGCGGATCAATCTCGAACGAGTATCGGCGATTTTGGTGGCGCCGGATTGGCCGCGGAGGGTGTGGTATTCAACGCTGGTGTCTCTTCTGGCAGCGCCTCCGTTTCCACTGCCTCTTCGCCCGGACCTGTTAACTCAAGGGCCCATTCGTCATCCGGACCTGAAGTCACTTCGTTTGACGGCGTGGCTCTTGAGACCGAAATCTTGACCCGTCGTGGGTTTTCGTCCGAGGTCATTGCCACCTTGCGGGCGGCCAGAGGTCCAGCTACGACTAGTATTTATCACAGAACTTGGGAGGCCTTCTATTCATGGTGTTCTGGATCGTCAAGGAACCCGAGGGTTTTTTCCATTCCCAACTTCTTGGCCTTTCTGCAATGTGGTCTGGTCAAGGGTCTAGCAGTTAGTACCTTGCGGGGTCAGGTCTCTGCACTATCCGGGCTTTTTCGGAAGGCTATTGCCTCACGCAGGGATGTGCGTTCATTTTTTCGCGGGGTTGCACATAAGTTTCCGCCTCGGAGGGCGGTTGTGGCTCCTTGGCGGCTCAATTTAGTTTTGGAGGCTCTTCAGCATGGGCCGTTTGAGCCTATGGATTCAGCTACGCTTTACTTGCTTTCTTGGAAGGTGGCCTTCCTGGTGGCGGTCACCTCTTTAAGAAGGGTTTCGGAGTTGGCGGCACTGTCTTGCTCGCCCCCTTTTTTGGAATTCCACCCGGATCGTGTGGCGCTTCGTACCCGTGGAGATTTTTTACCTAAAGTGGTGTCGCGTTTTCCACCTCAATCAGGACATCCTGTTGCCTTCCCTCTGTCCGAAACCAAAGAGTCTGAAGGAGCGGGCCTTGCACTCGTTTGATTTGGTGCGGGCATTGAAGTTCTATCTTTCAATCACGCAAGGGTTTCGAAAATCGGATTCTCTGTTTGTGATTCCTGCTGGTCGTCGCCGTGGTCAGCGGGCTTCCAAGGACACTATAGCTCGGTGGATATGTTCGGCTATCCTGGAGGCGTACCAGCTCAAGGGCGAGCCTTGTCCGGTTAAGGTTCAAGCTCATTCCACGAGAGCTGTTGGTTCGTCGTGGGCTTTTCGTCAGGGGGCTTCGGCAGCGCAGCTCTGCCGGGCGGCTACCTGGTGCTCCGTTCACACTTTTACTAAATTTTATAAAGTGAACGTGAGTGCTTCCGCCAATGCGGCCTTGGGACGCAGGGTCCTGCAGGCGGCAGTGGTTTAGGTTATCTCTTTATTTTTTGTTCGGCGCTTGTTGCGCACTTGCCTAAGTTGTTGGGGTGTTGGCGATCCTGCCACTGTTTCCCACCCTTGAGTTTTGGACTGCTTTGGGACTTCCCACTAGTAATGGATCTGTGTCTCCCTTCCTTCCCTTCTGCTGCTGAAAGACGGATTTTGGTAAGACCTTACCTGTAAAATCCTTTTCAGCGAAGGAAGGAAGGGAGACACAGCACCCTCCCATGGCAGAAGTGTATTATGGTTTTTCTAGATGCGGCGCGACTCCCTCCTGATGGCGGTCATCTGGTCTGGGGTTGGCGCACTAGGGCTCTGTTCCAGCATTGCCAGCTCATCGCAGTTGTCAGGTCCAGTAAGTAGTGCCTGGGACTGTGTGTTTTCATGCTGTTATATACATAACCTGTTCTCTCACATTTATGAATTTTCAGAAGGGGTTGTGTTGTTCCCCTGGTGTTGTCTGCTCTTCCTTAGCTTGTGTACGGACTGGAGAACATGGGAGTAGGAGGAGCCTAAGTTGGAGGGGCCGGTTGTCACTTTTTCTAAATCTGAGGTGAACTATCCTGTGGGGCTCCGCCTACCCCCACTAGTAATGGATCTGTGTCTCCCTTCCTTCCTTCGCTGAAAAGGATTTTACAGGTAAGGTCTTACCAAAATCCGTCTTTTTCTCGTTTTACCCTATAGCCTATTTACACTCCACTTCTCAGCAGCTCTCGTTTATAATCTTTCAGTGTAAATGCATATTAAGTCTCAGCATTGGCTTACCCTGCCTGTTCTGTAGAGATTCTCAGCAGCCATCTTATTATCATCACAGACAGGATTAAAATAAAAGGTAACATCTTGTCATATAGATAATACAGGATCCACCATTCACAAAAGGCGATGGTCTCAGCTGACCTTCTCCCCCCTCTCTGCACAATGACCTCTGCACAGGTCAGAGAGCATGCCTATAACCCAGTGAACATCCACAGTCTAAAGTGGTCCATATATCCACTGTAAGGCTTATCAGCTCAGGTAATATTGCCGCCTGATCATTTAGAGAGAATACAATTAGAAAAATCTTGACAATCAGAAATTAAAAACCTATTGATAAAAAAGAATATAAATGTCTGGTTTTAATAATTACAGAAATTTCTAGCTGATATATTCCTTAACATGATCAACACTCGTATAAGACGTAGATAGTACTCGGACCTCACAAGTGACCGTGGTCAGATAGTATTTAATCTAAATCACAATTAGTCAGGAAGCAGGAAACCACTAGAATAAAATTCCGCAAGTACAACAAACGTGATTGTATATTATCATGTCACTGAATTTTGGGTCTTCTATCCTTTGGATTACGAGCTCGGAGAGAATGAAGACACAGGACAGGATGTTTGTGTCTAAACATACTCTAAAAACTTTATTACAAAACACAGGGCTAATATACACCCTAAAGGCAGGAAACGGATTTGCCATATATGGTTCGATTATACAGTTTAGCTGAACAAGCGAAAAAAACTAGTTTCTGTATGCTTTAAAATATTTAATTAGACTTATCTAGTTAGTAAGGTCATTTCATCTT
Source organism: Phyllobates terribilis (assembly GCF_046119375.1). Lineage (NCBI taxonomy): Eukaryota > Metazoa > Chordata > Amphibia > Anura > Dendrobatidae > Phyllobates > Phyllobates terribilis. The sequence continues at coordinate 3,389,111 of NW_027362871.1, read as the reverse complement.
TCTGCAAGAACACATTATTGCTACAAGAAGAAACATCTGGCCAGGGAGAATCACGTTATCTTTTTAGCAAGGACACGCTATTGATACAAGAAGGAACATTTCAGCTTGCTGTTTTTTTACCTAAAATAACTGTCAGACTTATATAGCATAGATGGGGCCTTTAAACTTGAGGGACTCCATCTTCTGCTATAACATTCCATCCTTTTGTTCCTTCATTTATCAATACGAATTTCTATGTTTTCTTTTAGTACAACGCTGAATACACATTAAAAAAAGCTTAAAAACCAAATAAACCGCAAGACACATTAGCAAAACCTGTAAAATAGCTTGTACTATACCAGCCAACCACCCACCAATACCTTTAAACCAATTTGCGGGATTTAGAAAGGAAAATCTCTGTGTGGAATTATTGGCCAAAGTATCTGAACAGTTCACTCAAAAGTTTATCTCTTCCCATGAGACTGGGACAGCGAGAAAGGGTATGCTAGTGGACGTCACCGGGGCATGTGTACATATCCAACAATTAGCAATGGTCTGGTTTTGCTCCTTTAGTCCATCGATTAGAGCAAGATGGTGTCTAATGAATCTATTGTCGTCTCCATCCATGGTGCCTAACCTAGTCCATGCACCTGTGGTCGCAAGGATGCAGGTAAGTATAAACAATGTCATCAGTCTTTGTCCGCTGGTTCTCCTAGTATCTTTTTGCAATGGGACGCGTGGATCCAGGTCTCTTTTCCCTCTAACTTAACGGCTGTGCTTGTGGTCAGCAGAACTTGAAAGGGTCCATCAAACCGTGGATCTAGGCTTTTCCTCACGTGTCTTTTTATAACCACCCAGTCTCCAGGTTGCAGCGTATGGCTGCTAGAGTCTTGATCTGGATCTGGAAGAGAACTGAAGACATTATCATGTACTTGCTTAATCTTTTTGTGTAAAGTCCTCACATAGGAACTTAGCACATGGTTGTTCATTTCTAATGCTTGCGGATAGAAACACCCTAGGCTGGGTACGTTGCCAAACAATATCTCATATGGAGAGAGTCCAGTCTTTCTATTAGGCGTGTATCTTACTGAAAACAGAGCAAGTGGTAAACAGTCCGGCCATGGTTTTCCTGTCTCAGCCATGGCTTTCTGAATTTTTAATTTCAATGTCCCATTCAGTCTTTCCACTTTACCACTACTTTGTGGGTGATATGGGGTATGGAATGCTTGTTGAATTCCTAGAGCTGACATGACTTCATTCATTATTTCACCTGTGAAGTGTGTACCTCTGTCACTCTCAATTACCTCTGGTACCCCATACCTGCAGACCACCTCCGCAAGCAGTTTCTTTGCGGTTGCCGCAGCCGTGGCTTTGGCAATCGGGAAAGCCTCTGGCCATCCTGAGAACAAATCAATACAAACCAACACATATTCCCATGATCCTGACTTTGGCAGCTGAATATAATCAATTTGCAGTCTCTCGAATGGATAGAGGGGCCGGGGGGTGTGTTTGGGTGGTGTTTTAACTACTCTACCCTGATTATATGTAGCACATATCATGCACCCTTGTACCAGGTTTTCAATACAGGTGGAGAATCCTGGTGCCACCCAATGTTTCTGCATCACACTCATCACACCCGTTTTAGATTGGTGTGTCGGCCCATGTAGTATCTGGGCAGCTGCTGGGTACAGTGCCCTTGGAAGTCATCGTCGTGTCCCTTTCCCCCATACCCCATTTGCTTCATTCAGGCATGCACCTTCCTTTAACCACTTATCAACCTCCTCCTTTTGAGCCTGAGCCTGCATTTGGGATAAGATGTCCTCCGACACAAAGGGGTTTTTAGGGGCACTTAACTGACGTACTGTTGACCCTTGTTGCGGCTTACAGGCTGCTGTTTTTGCCGCTGCATCTGCCATCGCATTTCCTCTGCTTACCTGGTCGGTGCGTCTGGTATGTGCTCTTACCTTTATGACAGCTACTTGTTTAGGTAGTTGTAGCGCATCAATTAACTGCTGGACCGCATCAGCATTCTTAATGGGGTGTCCTGCTGCCGTCAGGAAACCTCTTGACTTCCATATTGGACCAAAATCATGCGATATACCGAATGCGTACCTAGAATCTGTGTAAATGTTAACAATACTACCTTCCGCTAGTTTACAGGCCTCGGTTAGGGCCCTAAGTTCAGCTTCTTGAGCCGACTGGTGTGGGAGCATTGGTTCTGCCTTGATTACTGCATTGAGGGAGACAACTGCATATCCAGTATGGAAGGTACCTGAATCGTCCTGATGACGGGATCCATCTACAAAAAATTCAAAATCTGCATTTTGTAATTCATGTTCAAATCCAGTAGGTAAACCTGCCGTTTCTTGTGCCATCATTTGTACACAGTCATGAGGAACTTCCTCTCTTGGATCTTCCTTAAAAAGCACAGTACCTGACTCCTCCTTTAGATCCGAGAGAGGTAACAAAGTTGCTGGATTCAGGGTAGTACACCTCTGTAAAGAAACATTGGGAGGCATTAACAGTGCACATTGTAACCTGAGATGACGTGCTGCTGAGAGGTGAGCGGGTTGCACTTGATTCAATATAGTGTAGACATCATGAGGTGTTAGAACGGTGAGTGGGTGGTCAAGAACAATGTCTGCGGATTTATGGAGTAATAGTCCAACAGCATGCAGAGCACGTACACAGGATGGTGCACCTCTGGCTACCGCATCCAATCTGCCACGAAAGTAGGCAACAGGTCTCTGATTATCACCGTGTGTTTGAGTTAAAACTCCTGCTGCATGTCCAGCTTGTTCATGAAGGTACAGAGTAAATGGGAGCTCATAATTAGGGGTACCCAAAGCTGGAGCGGCCAAAATACGGTTCTTGAGAGAATAAAAACAGTCTATTGCCTCTGATGTTAGTACAAAAGGTGTTGGGGTAAGACAGTCATAGAGGGGCTGCATTAAAACAGAGATGGCATGAATCTACTGTCTGCAATAGGAAACAAGTCCAAGAAAAGTTCTGAGGGCTGCAACATTAATGGGGACGGTGAATGCCTGTACTGCTTGTTTGCGTGCATTTGTTAAATGACGAGCTCCTGGTGTAATGCAATGTCCCAAAAAGGTGACTGAAGATTTACAAAACTGAAGCTTATCTTTCGATGCCTTTCAGCCAGCGTGATAGAGAAACAACATAAGCGATATAGTTGCACTATGACATTGTTTCCTGGAGGGGGCACAAATGAGCAGGTCATCGACATATTGCAGAACAACGATATGTGGTTCAGACCATCCCTCCAGTATTTCCTGCAGGCTTGCAGTGTACATTGTGGGTGAATTCTGGGCACCCTGTGGCAACACTGTCCATGTATATTGACTACCCTGGAATGTGAAAGCAAACAGGTACTGGCAGTCAGGATGTAATGGTACACTGAAAAATGCATTTGCCAAATAAACCACTGAAAAGCAAAGAGAATTAGAAGGTATCTGTGACAGAAGAGTATGCGGGTTGGGCACAACTGGTGTTAGAAGTTCTGTGGCTTTGTTAACCAACCGGAGGTCATGGACCATTCTATATGCGGCTGGTTGTCCTGGCACGCTCTTTTTCTTTACTGGGAACAGGGGAGTGTTGCAAGGGGACTGGGTTTTGACTAGGACTCCTCTCTGTAGTAATTTTTGGACCTGCTGGGCTATGGCATTCTCCTGAGCCGAGCTAAGGGGATACTGCTTCTGTTGAGGCAAGATGGCTCCTGGTTTTAATTTCACCATTACTGGTTGAACTCTTAACCTACCAACATCTGTTTTGCCTGAGGCCCAAAAATCATGTGGTACAGCCTGCTCCAATATCGGGGGAAACTCATTTGTCTCTTCTATGCTGGCAATATCTAGTGACATAATTTTGCAAAGGGTACTTGGTTTTAAACCTGGGGTCATGGTGACAGTGCCATCGGGATGATACTCAATATGTGCTTGTAATTGGGACAACACATCATTTCCCAAAAGGTTACATTGGCCTCGGGGCGATACCATGAGCTGGCTATGTACAGTAGCTCCTTGAATTTGCAGGGGAATTCTTTTAGTGACAGGAAGCAGGACAGACGGGGAATTGAAGGGGGTGGCAATGACATGATGTGAAAAATCAGTGTCAGTATATGGCCAATCACCTTGCGTAATTACTGAATTGTCGGCCCCCGTATCTACTTGGAAATCGATTTCATGTCCCCCTGGTAGGTTCACCTGCACTATACAACTGGGAGTTGGGGGTAAGGAGATGAGGGGGTTCATGTGCAAGCTTCCCTCATCCTATGGGGGCGTTGTTTGGTCGGCTGGAGGACCCGTACTCTGAGCATTTGGATACGGGTTGGTCCTACAGTTCTTTCTAAAATGTCCTGGCTTTTTACATCCGTAACATAGTGTCACGCTGTCTCCGTATACTGGAGGTAGGGGGCCTAAGCTGACCCTAAGCTGGGGCCCTGACTAATCCCTCAACCTGGAGGTACTGTTAAAGGTACAGAGGTCCAGGCCGCCAGCGTAACCCCTACCTCCTGAAGATCCCTGCACCACAGTAATCTAGTCCTGAGAAGGACCCCGATCACAACCAAAGGGAACAAGACATAATATGCCCAAACACAATACTTAGACGAACGAGACAGTACAAGGGAAAAACCAAAACCACCTTGCATACAAACAACTACTCAACTACAACAGAGGGAAAACCAACGGGAAAGGAGATAAATGATAAAGCGAGGAAAGGGAAAAACACTTCCAAATACACTTATCTCAGCAACTCCAAACACCACGATCCGCTCTGTCAGTCTGAATGAAATGCTTTCACCGACACCTCCCAAACAGACCAGCAGGTATATGAAGGAGTCTCACTACAGAAGTATTGATTGCAGCTGGGCGAGGCTGGACCTCATCTAGCCCAGAGAGAGAGAGAATTAACTCCCTCACTGCCGAGAGACACAAAGCACCAACAAGTCAGCTGCGAGAAGTCAGGCTGTGTACTCGTGACGATCTTCGTGGCAACACACCCGTGACAGTACCCCCCCTTCTACGAGGGGCCTCCGGACCCTCAGGGCCAGGTTTATCCGGGTGAGTCGTGTGGAAGGCCCGAACTAATCGGTCTGCGTTAATATCCGACGCAGGAACCCACATCCTCTCCTCAGGACCATACCCCTTCCAATGAACCAGGTACTGAAGGGACCGGCGATTAAAGCGTGAATCAATGACCCTCGATACCTGGAACTCCAAGTTACCATTGACAACCACTGGAGGGGGAGGTAAAGGTGACAGTACCACCGGCGCCACATACCTCTTAAGCAATGATCTGTGAAACACGTTGTGAATTTTAAACGTAGGGGGGAGATCAAGACGGAATGCCACCGGATTAATAATAGAACTGATTCTGTACGGCCCAATGAACCTGGGACCCAATTTCCGGAGGGAACCTTAAGTTTAATATTCCTGGTAGACAACCATACCCGATCGTTCACACTTAGGTCCGGACCAGACACTCTCCTCCTATCAGCCATACGTTTGTATCGGTTCCCCATAGTATTCAGATTCTTCAGCACCCCTCTCCATACTGAAGCGAGTGATGAGGAAAATCGTTCCTCCTCAGGAACCCCCGAAGAGCCCCCCCTACTGAAAGTACAAAACTGGGGGTGAAAACCATATGCCCCAAAAAACGGGGACTTACCAGTGGACTCGCTCCGCCTATTATTAAGAGCAAACTCTGCCAGAGGTAAGAAAGAAGCCCAGTCCTCCTGGTTCTCTGACACAAAACACCGGAGATATGTCTCCAAGCTCTGGTTCATACGTTCCGTCTGACCATTGGTCTGAGGATGAAAAGCCGAAGAGAATGACAACTGCATCCCCCGCCGTGCACAAAACGCCTTCCAGAACTTAGACACAAACTGAGACCCCCGATCAGACACCACCTCGGAGGGTACCCCGTGAAGCCTCACAATCTCCCCAATGAACACCTGCGCAAGAGTTTTAGCATTAGGGAGAGCCGGAAGAGCGATAAAATGTGCCATCTTGCTGAACCTGTCCACTACAACGAGTATGACCGTTTTACCCGAAGACGGAGGGAGGTCCGTAATAAAGTCCATAGACAGATGAGTCCAAGGACGCTCCGGGATCTTCAAAGGTAAGAGGGCCCCAGACGGACGGGTATGTGAGGTCTTAGAGCGCGCACAAACCCCACAGGACGCGACAAAAGTTACCACCTCCTTATGTAAGTTAGGCCACCAAAACCGACGCGAGAGGAGATCCACAGTTGCTTTACTCCCCGGGTGTCCTGCAAAAACAGATTTATGGTGTGCCTCGATCACCTTTTGTCGCAACTGATCTGGAACAAACAGTCTCCCTGGAGGTCCAACAGGGGCGTCCCCCTGAGCCTCCAATACCTCCTCCTCCAGCTCAGAGCATACTGCCGAAACCACCACCCCCTCCTGAAGGATAGGAATCGGGTCGTCCGTATTCCCGGCCCCCGGGAAACTACGAGATAAGGCATCCGCCTTTACATTTTTTGACCCAGGACGATATGTAACGACAAAATTAAACCTGGTAAAAAACAATGACCACCTAGCTTGTCTGGGATTCAGACGTTTCGCGGACTCCAGATATAGCAGGTTCTTGTGATCGGTGATGACGGTGACCGGATGAACTGCCCCCTCCAAAAAATGGCGCCACTCCTCAAAAGCTAACTTAATGGCCAAGAGTTCCCTATTGCCGACATCGTAATTCCTCTCAGCGGACGACAATTTTTTAGAGAAAAAGGCGCACGGATGCCACTTACCAGGGGACGAACCCTGTGACAATACTGCTCCCACCCCTACCTCGGAAGCGTCTACCTCTACAATGAATGGCTGAGACGCATCAGGTTGAATGAGTATGGGCGCCGAGGCAAAACATTTTTTCAAAGAGGAGAATGCTTGACAAGCCTTGTCAGACCACCTAGAAAAATCCGTCCCCTTTTTAGTCATGTCTGTGAGAGGCTTAACCATGGACGAGAAATTACGAATGAACTTCCGGTAATAATTAGCAAACCCCAGGAAACGTTGTAGTGCCTTAAGGTTCTCTGGCCGATCCCACTCAAGAACTGCCCGCACTTTCCCAGGGTCCATACGAAAACCGGACGCTGAAACCAGGAAGCCTAAAAACTGGAGTTCCTGTACGGCGAACACACACTTTTCCCACTTGGCATACAGTTTATTATCCCGCAAGATCTGTAACACCTGCCTAACGTGCTCCTGATGAGACACCAGATCCGGCGAGTAAATTAAGATATCATCCAGATATATGACAACAAACTGTCCCACCAGGCGGCGAAAGATGTCATTAACAAAGTGTTGAAACACCGCCGGGGCATTAGTCAGACCGAATGGCATGACAAGGTTCTCATAATGCCCCTCCGGAGTGTTAAACGCCGTCTTCCACTCATCCCCCTCTTTCATCCTAATCAGATTGTACGCCCCCCTGAGATCCAACTTAGAGAACCATTTGGCGCCCACGATCTGATTAAAGAGATCGGGAATAAGTGGGAGCGGATACGGATCTCGGACCGTAATCCGATTAAGTTCACGGAAATCCAGGCAAGGGCGTAGGCCTCCATCTTTCTTCTTAACAAAGAAGAACCCCGCAGCCACCGGTGAAGATGAAGGTCTAATATGCCCCTTAGCCAGACTTTCTGAGATATAATCCTTCATGGCCTGCCTCTCAGGACCAGAAAGGTTATACAACCTAGCTTTAGGTAACTTGGCCTCAGGGAGCAGTTTTACAGAACAGTCATACACGCGATGAGGAGGTAGTTCCTGACACCCTTTCTCCGAGAAAACATCCTCAAAGTCCGCCAGAAATGGAGGTAAGACCCAAGGAGTAACCGCACCAATGACCGTGTTCATGCAGTTTTTATTACAGAATTTACTCCATTGGCTTATCTCCCTGGTTTGCCAATTAATAACCGGGTTATGCTTAGCTAACCAAGGAAGGCCCAACACAATAGGAGTGGGAAGACCCTCCAACACGTAGCAAGACAACAGTTCTTTATGTATTGCCCCCACTTGAAGTTTTACGTCATGCACAGCTTGCAAAAAACTTCCCTGACCGAGAGGCCTGGCATCGATCGAGAATATGGGGATGGGTTTAGCCAACTCACTCAACCGCATACCTTGGACCCGGGCAAACCGAGCATCAACCAGATTAGCCCCGGCCCCACTATCCAGAAGAACAGATATCCTCTCAGTTCTCGTACCCACCACCACCTCCGCCGGTACGAGAAACTGAGACGAACCTAGGGACGAAATACCTACTCCCAGATTGCCGTCCACCACACAACCTGGGATTAACAGTTTTCCGACGACTCTTCACTCTGCAAGGGATGGGATGGACACCCCCCAATAAAATGTCCCTTTCTCCCGCAGAAGAAACACCTTCCTGCCTTATGGCGCACCACCGGTCCCCTCCCCCGAAATGATGTCCCTCCTAATTGCATAGGCTCCTCTGGACTGACCAGGGGAACCACCATATGAGGGGACCTTGTAGGAGGTGGAGTCATCACAGGGGGTAGAATTATCCCGCACCTCTCCCGAAGCCGTCTGTCCACGCGAATAGCAAGGGCCATAGCGGCTTCCAGTGACACGGGAGAGTCATACTGTGCCAACACATCCTGTAATTTGTCGGATAAACCATGACAAAACTGGCTCCTAAGAGCCGGGTCATTCCACTGGGTGTCCGTGGCCCACCTACGGAACTCCGAACAGAATTCCTCCGCCGGACGATCTCCCTGCTGGATCCTACGTAACTTAGACTCAGCAAGGGAGATCCGATCTGGGTCATCATATACGAGTCCCAGAGCAGCGAAAAACCTATCCACTGACTGGAGAGCCGGGGAACCCGGGGGAAGAGAGAACGCCCAGGATTGTGGGTCCCCTTGTAGGAGCGAGATGACAATTCCCACCCTTTGTTCTTCACTCCCCGATGACCGAGGCCGCAGCCGAAAGTACAATTTGCATGCCTCCCGGAAAACAAAAAACTTGTCCCGCCCCCCAGTGAACCTATCAGGGAGGGCTACTTTAGGTTCTGGTCCGGCTTGCTCCTGAGGATGCCAAACCTTGGACCTAACGTCCGCCAGCTCCATGGACAAACTCTGCAATTGCCGAGCTAGACCGGCTACTGGATCCATGGTAGCTGGAGAAAAACTAAGTTGGGTCGGTGAAAATGTCACGCTGTCTCCGTATACTGGAGGTAGGGGGCCTAAGCTGACCCTAAGCTGGGGCCCTGACTAATCCCTCAACCTGGAGGTACTGTTAAAGGTACAGAGGTCCAGGCCGCCAGCGTAACCCCTACCTCCTGAAGATCCCTGCACCACAGTAATCTAGTCCTGAGAAGGACCCCGATCACAACCAAAGGGAACAAGACATAATATGCCCAAACACAATACTTAGACGAACGAGACAGTACAAGGGAAAAACCAAAACCACCTTGCATACAAACAACTACTCAACTACAACAGAGGGAAAACCAACGGGAAAGGAGATAAATGATAAAGCGAGGAAAGGGAAAAACACTTCCAAATACACTTATCTCAGCAACTCCAAACACCACGATCCGCTCTGTCAGTCTGAATGAAATGCTTTCACCGACACCTCCCAAACAGACCAGCAGGTATATGAAGGAGTCTCACTACAGAAGTATTGATTGCAGCTGGGCGAGGCTGGACCTCATCTAGCCCAGAGAGAGAGAGAATTAACTCCCTCACTGCCGAGAGACACAAAGCACCAACAAGTCAGCTGCGAGAAGTCAGGCTGTGTACTCGTGACGATCTTCGTGGCAACACACCCGTGACACATAGTCTCTGTCCTTCTCCTTCAGTCTGTCCTCTGCCTCTGTTGTTTCTGGGGGTCGTCTCTACTATATGTATTCTGGCAGCTCTTTTTGCCTGCGCTATGTCATGCTGTGCCCCCTGAGCTATTCTAGCTAAATCTTCTGCCTTCACTGATCTCCAGTCCGGTCTACTTGCTTTTACCTTCTCTGCAATCTCTTTCTTTAGTCCATTCATGAAAGCACTTGCTAATACCCTCTCACTAGTCTTATTCCCGGGGTTGAACCCCATTTCTGACCAGGTTTTCTTTAGTGCATAGAAATAATCCTTAGGATCTTCCTCCTTTCCCTGCACTCTATCTTCTAGTGTAACTTGCTTTTCTGCTTGCCTGTCTTGACATGCTTTTACCAACGCTGCTGCGAATAGGACTCCAGCTGCTGCATCATTAGATTCTGCATCTACGGGTCCGGTCCTATTGGCATACTGTTTTTTTGTCTCATCTATCAACCTATCATAGCGGGCTTCATCTGCCAATTTTCCCTTAATTACCCCCTGCACTATTCTAGTGGCATGATACGTATCCTGTATGGTGGTGATCATTCTAGCAAAACCCATAGGGGACTGGGACGGATCTGGCAGCTGGGAGATCAGTGCCAACTGCTCTGAAGGACTCCATGGTCTATACATTAACATTGTACGAGCTTCCTGACCTGGAACCACTGCATCCCCCCCTGCTGCTGCTGGTGCTCCTGGCACAACTACCGTCCTCATTGGGAATAGACTAGCTGGGTGGGGTCTCGGTCCTCCACATGCCACACAGATGTCTACTGTCAAGGGGTTCTGTTGTCCACATCTGGGGCAAACCCAACATTTAGGTTCCTGGGAATTCTGGTACTGGGGTGGGGGTGACGTCGGGAGCGGACAGGGAGGAAAATCTGTCATTCCAGTTTTTGTCAGTCTGTAACGTCCGTCTCCTAATTCTTCAATCTTTCCTTCAAAATAAGCGCATGCATTCATCCATACATCTACTGTCTTCAACAGACCCTTATCTTTCAACCATCCATGATAGGAGTTAAAGAAGGATTTCCATTTCTCTCCATTCATCTCTCCATTCTCATTCATTCCCGCTTTACACAATATTTTGTCAATTCCAATCAGTGCCTGTTTCCCTTCTCTGCGTACCACTAAGTCTTTGGCTATAATGCCTTCCTTGGCATTTTGGTTCCCCATTTTTTTCGGTTCTCCATTTTTTTCGGTTCTCCTCACCTAGAAGAGACTCCTCAGTCACTTAGACAATGGGCCACAAAGGTTTCTGAACCATTCCACTACTAGCCTCTCTAGGACTTATACGCCAACCAGAAAAACAGACCAAAAACATCAATCCCGGGACACATCCACAACACAATCATCGGATCCATACTTTCATTAAATTCTCCAAAGGATAGAAGGCAGGACTGTCAATTTATCTGAGGGATTCTACTGGTTCAAAGGGACCTGAGCCAGACAACAATCTGTTGAATTACCTGGGGAGCCGACCGCTCGGGGGTGAGGGAGTCTCTTCTATGCAGTGATATAATTAGGTAGAATATAACAGTTATTCTTACCTCAGCACTGTATATATCACCAACAGAGAGCTTCACTCGTCCCACGTCTCGGACCGGTCGAGCACCCTTGGGTAGATTAACTCAAGGTCCCTGTTCGAGGCGCCAGCTGTCGTCACTGAATTTTGGGTCTTCTATCCTTTGGATTACGAGCTCGGAGAGAATGAAGACACAGGACAGGATGTTTGTGTCTAAACATACTCTAAAAACTTTATTACAAAACACAGGGCTAATATACACCCTAAAGGCAGGAAACGGATTTGCCATATATGGTTCGATTATACAGTTTAGCTGAACAAGTGAAAAAAACTAGTTTCTGTATGCTTTAAAATATTTAATTAGACTTATCTAGTTAGCAAGGTCATTTCATCTTTCTGCAAGAACACATTATTACTACAAGAAGAAACATCTGGCCAGGGAGAATCACGTTATCTTTTTAGCAAGGACACGCTATTGATACAAGAAGGAACATTTCAGCTTGCTGTTTTTTTACCTAAAATAACTGTCAGACTTATATAGCATAGATGGGGCCTTTAAACTTGAGGGACTCCATCTTCTGCTATAACAATCATTAGGCTATATTTAGTAGCTTTACCGAGAATTCTATAATAAAGGCTCAGTGGTCAATGTTCTCGTGTATAAAACATTCACATAACATAAAAATAAGTAACAATGCATAACACTGACGTGGTAAATATAAAGCTTCCTCCTAAAAGGAAAACCCCACGCGGGGAGAGGACCACATCTGAAGACTCGACAATGACACATTATGATGGAATGATCATCTCGGAGCTTCTCCTGCTGAGCCTTCACCTCTTTCCAGGACATCGAGGAAAAAAAGAAAATACCTGACTATTCAAGGAACCATTCCTAAATAATTCTTAGTATTCTGGGATATTTGGCTGCATCCATTCTTTATGGAAATAAGGATCTACAAAAGCCAAACTGTTGTAAAATGCAGCAAATGTTCTATTGTGTGGTATACTGGGATCTATGGGGGCTTCAAACTCTGGGGTGACCATTATAAAGCAGCACAGAGCCCATTGTATAAACTCTACTGGTATATTTAGCTGTATTAGAACCAAAATATCTAACTGAAGGCCCACCATACATATTAGACTAATGTTGACCTATCCCACCGATATTGACAGATTCAGCTGAAACTCAAATGTGTATGGGGGCCCAGACAACTGATTGTTGGGGAAGTTAAAGGGGTATTCCTATCTCCAAGATCCTATCCCAATATGTAGTAGGTGTAATAATAATATTAGCAAATACCTCCAATTAGAAATGTAGTATAGTCCTTCTGATTAGCAATGTTGCTTACCCCATGTGCAAGGCATTGCAGTAGCTTAGGCATCCATGGTTACGACCACACATAGTTACGCTTAGTGGTCGTAACAATGAATACCTAAGCTACTGCAATGCCCTGCACATGGGGTAAGTGACATAGCTAGTCAGAAGAACTATCCTACATTTATAATTGTAGGTATTTGCTAATATTATTACACCTACTACATATTGGGATAGGATTTTGGAGATGAGAATACCTCTAAAGTGTCCGACATGTCCGATTTTGAACTATTGATCCTTCTGTTTCCCTGGAGATAGCTTATCACCAAAGATGTAGGACTGCGGTTCTCTTATAGAGAACACAGAGACACTCGGCTGAAGTACTCTTGTGTATGGGACAACGCTTTACTGTTGGAATTGCTGTGGCATATGAGAGGAGACTGACTATGAGCATCACTATCACGGTGAAAATATTTAGGATTTTTAAAGTCCTAATTTTAGGAGGTCCAAGTCCTAAAAAAATATTATTAACCAGGAACAATGTATTATTTAGAAAAAGACTCATCCATCGCCTGATTGGATTGTTTATAGTCATCTCATCTGCCCATGTAAACAGGACGTGCTGCCGACAATAAGCAACCATCTTGGTACACTTTGTATCGGCCCTTTTGAAAAGGCTTTATATGAGCACCGGTGGACTTGTTAGTGGGGCTGTGGCCTGACGCTGATGATTGGCCACACTATCTATCAGTATTCGGTCAGTATTTTTTCTCAGGAGTGGGAGCCAAAACCAGGTGAGGAACAATCAGAGAAACGGTCTAATAGAAACAAGTCACCAATTCTGCATTTATCACCCACTCCTGGTTTTGGCTCCCACTCCTGAGAAAAAATACTGACTGATTACTGATAGTGGGGCCGTGGCCTCAGGCCACAAGTCCACAGTGCATGACCGTGCTCATTCATGTGTATTTGTACATGTGAGATCTGAAATGAACGTGAACGACTGTGACCTGTTTGGTGAGATAAAGGTTACTGACGCACTTGATCTAAACTTAGTCCCGCAGTCCGGCTTCACCCATTTTTTTCCTACAGATCATATTACCTGAACTTATCATGTGTCTTCCCAGGCTGTAAACAGAGAGGAGGCAGTACATTGTAAAGACGAGGCCTACAGCGTCCAAAGCCCAAACCCGAGAAGCCAACAACTAATCTGTCATGTGTACAAATACATTCCACCCCTCTGTTATCCTGATCAGACAAGGAGCTCACATGGCTCATTACAGGACGGGACGGAAATTCTCTTAAAGTGATCTACACCTCCGACATTAAATGTGACGATACGTTTCTAATGTCTAGACGGAGTGAGCCGTCTTTCTTTTTGACGAAGAAGAAGCCTGCTCCCGCCGGGGAGGTAGATTTCCGGATAAATCCCCGGGCCAGATTCTCCTCAATATATTCAGACATGGACCGGGTCTCAGCAGCGGACAAAGGGTAAAAACGCCCACGGGGAGGAGTAGCGCCAGGTATCAGGTCGATTGGGCAATCGTATGGTCTATGAGGGGGTAATGTCTCTGCTTCTCTTTTATTAAAGACATCCGCATAAGACCAATAGGGAACCTGTAGGCCGGGTAGATTGGCTGGGGTAGGAGAAGGACAGGCAGGAAGAACGGGAACTAAACAAGTCTTATGGCAGTCCTCTCCCCAGCGAAGGACTTCTCCGGTCTGCCAATCAAGCATGGGTGCATGTTTCTGGAGCCAAGGTAGGCCTAGCAAGAGGGCGTGAGAGAGTCCAGGCAGAACATGGAAGAAGATGCTCTCAGAGTGCAGCATTCCCACCTGCAGAGTTATGGATTCGGTGATGAGTTGAATGGGATGCGGTAAGAGACCCCCATCCACGGAGGCGACAGATAAGGGTACATCCAGGGGTTTGGTGGGAATGTGGTATTTCTCTACCAGGGATAGAGAAATGAGATTTCCGGCAGCTCCAGAGTCAAGTTGAGCTAGTTCACAGAAACTGTTCTCCCCACAGATGATAGAGACCGACAGCATCAGAGATGGAGAGGGTTTACTCTTGTCTAGGACGACCTCTCTGAGCGATCCTAGACACAGGTGTTTCCCGACCTCTCCGGGCAGGAACGGATCCGGTGCTCCTTACTGCCACAGTAGAAGCAGCTCCCCTCGGCACGGCGTAATTCTTGACGGGTTTTGACCATCTTGGTCTGGTCGACCTGCATAGGCTCGGGTGAGTGCGCCTGAGGAGGAACGGAGGAAGTGACGGGTTTCTGAAAGGTAGGGGCAAGGCGTGGAAACCTCCTCTCACGGGTGACCTCTTTGGTGCGCTCCTGGAACCGGATGTCAATCCGGGTGGCGAGTGTTATTAAGTCGTCGAGAGTGGTAGGAATGTCCCGACCGGCGAGTTCATCTTTAATACGGCCGGACAGACTCTCCCAGAAGACGGACACCAGGGCGTCGTTATCCCAGGCAAGCTCCGAAGCAAGGGTACGGAACCGTATGGCATATTGGCCCACGGTGAGACTTCCTTGACGGAGGCATAGCAGAGATGAGGCGGATGAGGTCTTCCGTCCTGGTTCGTCGAAGACTTTCCGGAAAGCCGTGAGAAAGGCTGGCAGGTTGGACACCAGGGAATCTCCTCTCTCCCATAGAGGATTTAGCCAAGCCAGCGCCTCCCCCGTGAGATGGGACATGATGAAGGCTACTTTGGCTCAGTCGGTGGAAAACTGATGTGCCAAAAGTTCGAAGTGCAGAGTGCACTGGTTAGTGAAGCCCCGTGCCTGACCGGGATCTCCGCCAAAACGAGGCGGGGCGGAGAGACGGGGACCGGGAAGGGATGCTATGGTATTGCTGTGCAGCGGCGGCGCCGGGGTAGTAAGTGTGCGAGTGGAAGCAGCTCCTGATGAGACAGTCAGTGTGTCCAGGCGAGAGTTAACACGTCCACACGTCGTCCAACAGCCCAACATGGATGATGAGAAGCTGCAGGACGTCACATAATCCGCGATATTCAGGCAGAGAACACAAACCGCAATGTGCTGCCACCGACATCTTCATCAGCTCAAGAGGAGGCGACTGTGTAAGAACATCACCGTTTTGTTTTCCCCCCTGAATATCGTGGATTATTAGATGACTGATGTTCTGCTACTTTTTCTTTTTGAAGTTGTCTACACACATAATGGCTGCAGAGGACTGAGAGAAAGTCCATAGGGAACAAAAGAGAAGTTGGGAACAGAAGGGGAGACGAGGGCTGAGCCACTTACACAGACAGAAAGCTGAGGAGGACATGTTATTACTCCAGGATCTGCTCCATTCATTCCTTATGTGGCATCCAAGTGCTGAGCTCGGCTTTTTCCAGAGCCCCATAGAGAATGAATGGAGCTGCAGTTGTTCCCTGACTTTCCGTTCCTTCCCGATCAGACGATGGTTCGCAGTGGTCAGACCCCACGATCAGTAAGTGATCACTGAGCCTGTGGATAAGTGATAACTAAAGTTGACAAATCCCCAGGCCCGGATGGGATACACCCGCGAGTACTGCAGGAATTAAGTAATGTCATAGATAGACCATTATTTTTAATCTTTAAAGATTCCATAATAACAGGGTCTGTACCACAGGACTGGCGTATAGCAAATGTGGTGCCAATATTCAAAAAGGGGACAGAAACCGAACTTGGAAATTATAGGCCGGTAAGCTTAACCTCTACTGTGGGAAAAATCCTGGAGGGTTTCCTAAGAGATTCTATAATAGAGTATCTGAAGAAGAATAGCCTCATGACCCAATATCAACATGGGTTTACAAGGGACCGTTCCTGTCAGACTAATCTGATCAATTTTTATGAGGAGGCAAGTTCTGGACTGGACCAAGGAAATGCAGTGGATGTTGTGTATATGGACTTTTCAAAAGCTTTTGATACGGTTCCACACAAAAGGTTGATACATAAAATGAGAACAATGGGGATAGGGGAAAATATATGTATGTGGGTTAAGAATTGGTTCAGTGATAGGAAACAAAGGGTGGTTATTAATGGAAAACACTCAGACTAGGTCTCATTTAACAGTGGGGTACCACAGGGGTCAGTATTGGGCCCCCTTCTTTTTAACATATTTATTAATGACCTTGTAGGGGGCATACAGAGTACTATTTCAATATTTGCAGATGACACTAAACTCTGCAGGGTAATCAATACAGAGGAGGACAATTTTATATTACAGGAGGATCTATGTAAACTAGAAGCTTGGGCTGATAAATGGCAAATGAGCTTTAATGGGGATAAATGTAAGGTAATGCACTTGGGCAGAGGAAATAAAATGTATAATTATATGCTTAATTGTAAAACACTGGATAAATCTGTCACTGAAAAAGACCTGGGTGTATTGGTGGACGACAAGCTCATGTTTAGTGGCCAGTGTCAGGCAGCTGCTGCAAAGGCAAATAAAATAATGGGATGCGTTAAAAGAGGTATAGATGCTCATGAGGAGAAGATAATTTTACCTCTATACAAGTCATTAGTGCGACCACACTTAGAATACTGTGTACAGTTCTGGTCTCCGGTGTATAAGAAAGACATAGCTGAACTAGAGCGGGTGCAGAGAAGAGCGACCAAGGTTATTAGAGGACTGGGGGGTCTGCAATACCAAGACAGGTTATTACACTTGGGGTTATTTACTGTGGAAAAACGAAGGCTTAGGGGTGATCTTATTACTATGTACAAGTATATGAGGGGACAGTACAAAGACCTTTCTACTGATCTTTTTACTCTGAGGCCAGAGACGGGGACAAGGGGGCATCTTCTACGTCTGGAGGAAAGAAGGTTTAATCATAATCACAGACGGGGATTCTTTACTGTAAGAGCAGTGAGACTATGGAGCTCTCTGCCTCATGATGTTGTAATGAGTGATTCACTAATAAAATTTAAGAAGGGCATGGATTCCTTTCTTGAAAAGTATAATATTACAGGTTGCAAAAACTAGATTCCATGATAGGGCGTTGATCCAGGGAACTAGTCTGATTGTCGTATGGAGTCGGGAAGGAATTTTTTTCCCCAATGTGGAGCTTAGTGTTTGCCACAGGGT
Organism: Phyllobates terribilis; assembly: GCF_046119375.1. Classification (NCBI taxonomy): domain Eukaryota; kingdom Metazoa; phylum Chordata; class Amphibia; order Anura; family Dendrobatidae; genus Phyllobates; species Phyllobates terribilis. Next base: position 3,371,340 of record NW_027362871.1, on the reverse strand, counting down.
TTTTTTTTGCCTTCCTCTGGATCAACATGTTAGGCTATGGGTTGAACTAGATGGACTTAGTCTTCCTTCAACCTTAAAAACTATGTTACTATGTATGTAACTTGTTATCTTCAGACATCCCCTCTAAGCAATGGCGCACGCCAGCAGTGAAGGCGGGAGGAGACGCTGGGTACAGGGAAGACTTTACCTCTGGGGGCCACATATAGGGCATGTGAGGGGTGGACACTTCCCGTATTCACCATTACTGAGCCCCCGCTCTGTACCGCTCTTATCTGAGTGCAGGAGACACAGCAGTCACTAATCAGCCACTCTCCGGCACTTGCAGCTGTCCGAGCTCTGCTGTGCCTGTTAGGGGTGAAGTTCGGGTCCTAGGAGGCAGCGACTATGCAGCCTGCAAAGCAGATGACAGCCCGGGTACCACGTCTCCGGATAAATCTCCACCTTGTGAGCTGCTTCTTGTGCAGCAGCCCCATGCAAGTCGCTCCGCTCTCCTCAGCCAGCTCCTGCTGAAGACTGAGCTCCTCTGCCCAATCTAGGAGCCCAATAGCCCTGATCACACCAGTGGTAGCCCAGTGCTGCTGGGGGGGGCAGGGCTAGATCCGATTTACAGATAGCAAACTAATCAGCCCTAGATATTTCTAATAGCTGCAGAGCAGGCGACATAACTCTGACCGGTGTCCTCATAGACCTCTCCTCAGCCGGGACTAATAAGAGCAGTAAGATGGCCGTCATGGGGTCCATTGTTAGATCTCGGCTGCCATAGAAACTCATCGGCACCATGATCGCGCCTCCCTCTCCGGTCTTAAGTGCCTAAATGCTGTGAAAGCCACTGACTGTGTCATATAAGGGGTTAAGCTGCCAGGATCAGGGTTGGCTCCACTGCTGGCGCCTGAGGCAGGAGCGGGACTGTGTTATACCGCCACACGACTGCCGCAGATCTTGTAAGAGTCCTGACTGCACCTGCCTGATGATAATGTGTCCTATAACGCGGGTCCTGGTACCAGACTGCCCTTTACATATTAATCACTAGCAGGGAACCAGTTACTTACAGGTTCTAGTTTCTGATGTGTTTCCAGGACCTGTAGTTATCAACATTTTACCCTTAAGGCCCAGTTATAATATTACTGCAACACTCTCACTACATATGAGCATCCTGTACCTGTATACCTGCCCTGTGTGCGGCGCAAAAGTATATAACAAAATGTGTGTACACAAATACCTATCTCCTGAATGGTATTACTGCTAGATCTCCTGTACATAGAAATATGAGGTTCTTAGCGCACACTTTGAGCAAATTGTGCGAGCCCATCTGCCACCGTCAAGGCGACCTCTTCAGATGGGTCCCTACACTAACACTACACTAACTTACTAACTGGGACCACCATTTTTAATGTTTATTATTACTGTACTAATGCAATCAATTGTACCTGTTATAATTCATTTTTTAATTAGTTTTATAATTTTTTATTACTCTTGTGTTTATGATAATGGTATTACTAAAATCCCTATACTTAGTGTTGATCCAGAAGAAGGCAAAAACCCCAGGACACCTTCAGACAATTTGTGTCACAGGGGAAAAATTCCTTCTTGACCCCGAGAAAAGGCGATCAGTCCTAGGACCCTGGATCAAATCTAATAATGTTATTACTAGTTATTAATAATTCTTATTAATATTACACAACTAATTGTACTGCTACTGCAGTTATTAGTATTTTAATTTAGGTTTTTGTACTTTTTATAGATTATATATTATTTATGTCCTGCTATCTTATTACTTTGCTATTCTAACTTTTCTATAACTACTTAAAATAATCAAAACAACACTATAATTATTTTTATATTCTTACTATTATTAACATCCTGCTATCTTATTACAGTATTATTCTACTTTCCTATCACTACTAATACTACCCTATACCTAGAGTGTTGATCCAGAAGAAGGCAAAAACCCCAGGACACCTTCAGCCAATTTGTGTCACTGAGGAAAAATTCCTTCTTGACCCCGAGAAAAGGCGATCAGTCCTAGGACCCTGGATCAAACCTAATAATGTTATTATTAGTTGTATAATTAATATATTACTTATTGTACTACTGGAGTTATTTTAATTTATGTTTTTATTTTTATAAATATAGCTATTTAATATTCTTCTTATTATTAATAACCTGCTATATTTTTACATTATTATTATTCTTTCCTATCACTACTAATACTACCCTATAACTACAGTATTGATCCAGAAGAAGGCAAAAACCCCTGGACACCTTCAGCCAATTTGTGTCACAGGGGAAAAATTCCTTCTTGACCCCGAGAAAAGGCGATCAGTCCTAGGACCCTGGATCAAACCTAATAATGTTATTATTAGTTGTATAATTAATATATTACTTATTGTACTACTGGAGTTATTTTAATTTATGTTTTTATTTTTATAAATATAGCTATTTAATATTCTTCTTATTATTAATAACCTGCTATATTTTTACATTATTATTATTCTTTCCTATCACTACTAATACTACCCTATAACTACAGTATTGATCCAGAAGAAGGCAAAAACCCCTGGACACCTTCAGCCAATTTGTGTCACAGGGGAAAAATTCCTTCTTGACCCCGAGAAAAGGCGATCAGTCCTTGGACCCTGGATCACACTGCTATTCTACCTACTACTATTACTACTGTTATTTTATTACTATTTTATTTATTTCTTACTATTATCACTAGTATTATTACTCTTATTACACTAATACTGATACACTACCACTATATTACACTATCCTGCTGTTATTTGGTGGTCTGATACTTACCAGCCGGTATTGCCGTATGTGATGTTATCGGCAGAGAGGTTCCAGCAGGATGGTCCACATGATGTTCCTCTTTCCTCTCAAATACCGGTTGATGTACTGGCGGAAGTTGGTCTGGTTCTCCTTCTTCCTTCTTGTTGTTGGGATCGGTTGTCTTCTTTTCTGGCCTTTGGCCGTCACTTCCCCCCTAGGGATCTTGATGTGGAGTTTCATCTTCTTTGCTTTCTCTTCTTTCTCTTCTTTCTCTTCTTCCTCTTCTTCCTCTTCATCCAGGTAGGCGCACAGTTCTTTTAGTGTCTTCTGTCTTAAATCCATGATGTCCAGCTTTATCTTCTTTGCTGCTTTCTCCTCTTCTTCCTTCTCTTCTTCCTCGTCTTCCTCTTCATCCAGGTACTTGCGCCGTTCTTTTAGTTCCTTGCGCCTTTCTTCCCTCTTCCTTTTCTCCCTGGCTTTATACTCTTCGATGCATCTTCTTTGGGCAATGGGGTTGGTCGGCATAAGGCGCTGGAAGAGAAGAGATGAAGTTAGGAGGCTACAAGGAAGATCCGAATACACAGCTACCTTATAGAAGAGGCCGTAGCGTTGCCCTGAGTCGTCTCACTGACCTCCTTCTTGTAGAGGGGAGAAGGGAGAAACTTCACACAATATGCCAGTCTCCTCAGCTGTTCCTCAGGACTGATGTAATCTGCAGAAAACACAACCAGATATTAGGAGCAATCCTCACCGTACAAAGAGGACGTATGTATGTTAAGACTGTCAGAAGGAGCTCACTGATGGATTCTCAGTTAACTAGTTCTGCAGCCAGCAATAGACAGTACAGCACAGAGGGTACAGGAGGCAAACTGTGCACAATTTTCAATAAAACTCAGAAAAATATTTACCACCAAGTATATGCATTAAAGGAAAGAAAATGTCCCCACAGATGAGTCTGTTTAATGAAAGCCCCAGAAAGCCATGTAACAAGAGTATAGAGAACGGTGAGTGAGTGATGGATACTACCGGGTCCAACGCTGGCAGAATACTCCATCCCCATGGTGTCCGCTGATATCTTCTCTTGTAGAAATGTATCCAAAATCTATAAAACCTCAGGAGGCGTCAGCAGAGGGTTTGGTGATTGGCTGATATTTCTTTGGTCTTAGAAACATTGGCTATAAATAATTCGGTGGCTCTGCTGGGGAAAGGGCAAATTGGGAAATGTGTAGGATATTTACTGTTCTGTATCTGAGCTTCATTAAAGGGGAATTATCAGATGGAACAAGTCATCCCCTTATCCCTGGGCTCGGTGACGACTGATAGATCAGTGGGGTCCGACCGCGGGAAACTCCAGCAATCACCAAAAAAGGGCAGTGACCCCCATTAGAAGTGATCGCTGGATCCTTCCAGATGGGAGATGTGATGAGTGTGGCGCCCCCCACTGGTGTCTCAGCGTATCATGTGTTGGGGAATAATGACTTCTCCTCTGGTAAATGGGCTGATTCCTGTCAGTTGTGGTCGCTGAGTGCGTGTGATGGGATGTGGCTCCGTCCATTAGATTATATCACGTCTTATACCTAGAATCTCTCGCTGATCGCAGGTGTCTGTCTTCACACTCAGATGAGATGGAACAAACTGACCACATAGGAGGTTTTTTTTTTTTTCAAATTCAAACCGAGCAATCCTATTGGCTGAGTATGACTGTCGTTACCATGGTGACAGAATGTTAAAGGGACAGAACATTAATAATGTATAATAGTGTATTTTATTACATATTTCACATAATAGTGGCTGATATATGGACCTGTACAGATAATACACTTCTATAACTCCTCATATTTTTCATACAGCAATTTGGTGGTGCTGCAGAGATATTTTGGGCGTAATATAACTTGTGCTGGCAATTGATCATCTATAAAGTAGTCTGGTAATGTATGTAATGGTCCTAAGATTGTGGTTTTATGTTCAATACAAATCTAAATATTAATCAGACGTCACTCCCTGCTATTTGAAGGGTTTTTGTCCCTTTCCCTATGTCAGAGTAGTATCACATATAGCTCGGATACGCTGCAGCCTTCAGAACAATGAGGTCCGTTGTGGCTTTCCCCTGCACATTCGGCCATTATATAAGTGACGGCAGCTGCGTTGTGTCCCTGCACGGCTGATAGCGTCGCTGTGCAGGGATTCAGTATGGTGGAGCTGGGGCTCTTTTCTTTTATGGGTCGATACAAGTCTTGTTCAGACATATAAATATGCCTTGATTACATTGTAGAAAAGAAGGGTGACATTACAGGAGTTCCATACATTCTCAGTGTAAGATCAGTGGGGTCGGACCCCCGGCACCAGGGAGTATACAGAAGGAGCTTGTGAATGTCTTACTTTAGTGGTCTTGTAAGCTCCTCATCCCACACTTTTCCTGTATAGGACATATAGCTTTTCTGTATACATAACTCTTATGTAAAAACAACATCCTCCATGCACATTTCTGTAGGTTGCCTGATGGTTCAGGTGTAGTTACATCATTTTTTTCTACTGCCCGACCTAACAGCGTTAGCTTGCTCTTTTAGCAATCCAATTGTATTGTTTCACATTTGGGGCGATTGTGTCAGCGGCAGGTTTCATTGTGGGGTTATATAATGGGCACTATTTTTATAGGCTTATTTGGATATTAATGCCTTTGTGAATAGATACTTTGCTGCTGCCTTGCTCTTTATTATATTGTGGTGGGCAGTCTGTAGTCATATATTGAGATTTTCTGTGACTAGTTGGGCATATATATGTGAGGATTAACCATATCAGTACCTTGCAATGGTTTTGTTATTCATTGGGGCAATTGTTGCTTTTTAGTTGTTTTTTTTAACATGTCTTGTATGTTTAGTCTTTAATAAAATTCTATATTTTTGCTATTCCTTGGTGATCCCTGTCATTGCATCCTTTCTTTCTCCTTGTTTCTTTGCATCTCTATTATGTAGCTGCAGGGTTAGGGACGGCCGGTTCCTTGCAGGAATAGTTATCAGGACGGGTGCGGTTTCTGCTGTAATAACTCATTCATGTGACCCATCAGTCATCACCCGATCAGCCGGGCAATGCTCAGCACAGGCCGCCGTCATCCCACTTCTCTACATCTATTATATAGATGACGCGCCCCTGGGCCTGTGTCGCGCTGCGTTGCGCACGCGGGAGCTTACCCGGAGCCGGATCGCTTGAGGGTTGTAGTCTCGTGGCGGGGACCCGGTCCGTGCCCAGGGAGTCAAACTGAGCGGCGATGTATCAGCGGTAGATGTGTACGACTACGCCACCCGTTGAATGCAGCTATGGAGCTGCCGCTGCAGGACAGTCCGCTGAGGCCGGTGGATGGATGGTGCAGCGTAGATGGTATAACCCCCAACGGGAGGGGTATGGCCTCAGGGCAGCAGATGTGGATGATGGGGGTAGCAGGAACCACTCAGAGACGGTGCGGTGTAATTCAGGGTCTTTACTGGTAACAACGATAGACCCTCCCGGAGTACTTGCTAGCGAACGGGGCCTGGTCAGTCCTTGAGCAGATGGGATCTCCCCTGGCCAGGCGGAGTTGTAGGCCTCCCAAACTGACTGTACTCTTCTGGCTACCTTGCTAGAAGCGGATATAAGTAGCCCACGTCCCTGAGTGTACCGTGTGGTGCTCACCCGTATGGCCGGTGACTCGGGGCCTTCTAATGGCTTCCGCTCCACGATGGCGGTGCTGGTCCCACGCGTGTGACCGTGCCTTCGGGTTTCTGGGCCTGAGGACCTGAAATCCCCTGCCGGTCGGCTTCTGCTGCTGGGTCAGAGTTAGTCCCCACAGCCTCGGACGCCGGGTCCGGTAAGAAATCTTCTCAGTCAGGGCGAGCTCTGCAGCTGCCAGCCCCTGGCTTGTAGTAGTATTGCTCCCACTGAGCTTCTGCTGTTTCTTCCTATGCTGCTTCTCTGTCTCTACTCTCCTTGACTGACTAACCCTGCTTCAGCCCCGGGTTTACATAGGGGAAGTTTTTCCCCTCCCAAGACTGGGCAGGAGGTGTGGCATGCACAGGATCCCTGACCAAAGGACCTCCCACCTGCTCTCAGACATAACATTACATTACTGTGGAAACCAGACCCCTGGGGTGCCACATTCCCCCCTAGTAAAATTTAATACTCCGGGACTAAACATATTTTAGAAAAACATAACAAGATATAAACAATAATAATACAATAAGAAAACACATAACGATGGTTACGGCGTGTCCGCAACCGGGTGCAGTTTTGAAGAAAAGCAAGGTGTCCATTTCACCAAAACAGGGAGACGTAACCAGGTAGGGGTCTGTCCTACCCCGAGTCCTTAACAGTCTCTAGTCCATCCTGGGTTACGTTCCAACTATGTACAAGGATTCCCGGTAATCCACCAAGGATTCCTAAAAGTAACTGGAAACACAAAATTATACACAAGCAACAATACACAGGTAAACATAAATAAAACAATTTATACACTTCAAATCCTAGCATCATACATCTTGTATAAGGGGCATAATGGGGGCAATACACTGTGTGGGAGCATCATACATACTGCATGAGGGGCATAATGGTGGCATACACTGTGTGGTGCATCATACATACTGTATAAGGGGCATAATGGGGGCATTACACTGTGTGGGGCATCATATATACTGTATAAGGGGCATAATGGGGCATTACACTGTGTGGGGGCATCATACATACTGCATAAGGGGCATAATGGGGGCATTACACTGTGTGGGGGCATCATACATACTGCATAAGGAGCATAATGGGGGCATTACACTGTGTGGGGGCATCATGTATACTGCATAAGGGGCATAATGGGGGCATTACACTGTGTGGGGGCATCATACATCCTGCATAAGGGGCATAATGGGGGCATTACACTGTGTGGGGGCATCATACATCCTGCATAAGGGGCATAATGGGGGCATTACACTGTGTGGGGGCATCATGCATCCTGCATAAGGGGCATAATGGGGGCATTACACTGTGTGGGGGCATCATACATACTGCATAAGGGGTATAATGGGGGCATTACACTGTGGGGGCCATCATGCATCCTACATAAGGGGCATAATGGGGGCATTACACTGTGTGGGGGCATCATACATACTGCATAAGGGGTATAATGGGGGCATTACACTGTGGGGGGCATCATGCATACTGCATAAGGGGTATAATGGGGGCATTACACTGTGGGGGGCATCATGCATCCTACATAAGGGGCATAATGGGGGCATTACACTGTGTGGGGGCATCATACATACTGCATAAGGGGTATAATGGGGGCATTACACTGTGGGGGGCATCATGCATCCTACATAAGGGGCATAATGGGGGCATTACACTGTGGGGGGCATCATGCATCCTACATAAGGGGCATAATGGGGGCATTACACTGTGTGGGGGCATCATACATACTGCATAAGGGGTATAATGGGGGCATTACACTGTGGGGGGCATCATGCATCCTACATAAGGGGCATAATGGGGGCATTACACTGTGTGGGGGGCATCATACATCCTGCATAAGGGGCATAACACTGTGTGGGGGCATCATACATCCTGCATAAGGGGCATAATGGGGGCATTACACTGTGTGGGGGGCATCATACATACTGCATAAGGGGCATAATGGGGGCATTACACTGTGTGGGGGCATCATACATCCTGCATAAGGGGCATAATGGGGGCATTACACTGTGTGGGGGCATCATGCATCCTGCATAAGGGGCATAATGGGGGCATTACACTGTGTGGGGGCATCATACATACTGCATAAGGGGTATAATGGGGGCATTACACTGTGGGGGGCATCATGCATCCTACATAAGGGGCATAATGGGGGCATTACACTGTGTGGGGGCATCATACATACTGCATAAGGGGTATAATGGGGGCATTACACTGTGGGGGGCATCATGCATCCTACATAAGGGGCATAATGGGGGCATTACACTGTGTGGGGGCATCATACATTCTGTATAAGGGGCATAATGGGGGCATTACACTGTGGGGCCAGTAAAGGGGCCCTTTACTATGAGAACAATACGTTTCCTCCCTTCCTGTCTCCATAGTTGGGTCGTATGTATCTATTACAGGAAACAGAACAAAAACCTTATGATTCTTATAAAGGGGCAACACAAGACCCCAAAAGAGTCTCTGTGCTCAAGGGGTTAATGCCCCCTGCGCCCAGTAATGGGGGATCCCCACATACCTCCACCTGCAGAGCCGCCACCACATATATGGCTGCTCTGTGCGCACAGGAGCTGTGATGAGGTCACAGGAGGGGAAGAGTCAGGGGTCACATGATCAGGGGCCTCAGTGGATGTGTGACACCCCAGGGGTCTGGTTGCCACAGTGATAGAGATATTATGTCTGAGAGCAGGTGGGAGGTCCTTTGGTCAGGGATCCTGTGCATGCCACACCTCCTGCCCAGTCTTGGGAGGGGAAGGACTTCCCCTATATAAACCTGGGGCTGAGGCAGGGTAGGGAGTTCTGAGAGGAGAAGACAGGGAGCAGAGCTGCTCTATGGGCTCTGCTCCACAGGCAGGCCCTGTCCAGGGGCCTGAGCCTGGAGTCAAGGAGAGTAGAGACAAGAAACAGTCATATGAAGAAACAGCAGAAGCTCAGTGGGAGCAATACTAATACGAGTCAGGGGCTGGCAGCTGCAGAGCTCGCCCTGACTGAGAAGCTTTCTTACCGGACCCGGCGTCCGAGGCTGTGGGGACTAACTCTTACCCAGCAGCAGAAGCCGACCGGCAGGGGATTTCAGGTCCTCAGGCCCAGAAACCCGAAGGCACGGTCACACGCGTGGGACCAGCACCGCCATCGTGGAGCGGAAGCCATTAGAAGGCCCCGAGTCAGCGGCCATACGGGTGAGCACCACACGGTACACTCAGGGACGTGGGCTACTTATATCCGCTTCTAGCAAGGTAGCCAGAAGAGTACAGTCAGTTTGGGAGGCCTACAACTCCGCCTGGCCAGGGGAGATCCCATCTGCTCAAGGACTGACCAGGCCCCGTTCGCTAGCAAGTACTCCGGGAGGGTCTATCGTTGTTACCAGTAAAGACCCTGAATTACACCGCACCGTCTCTGAGTGGTTCCTGCTACCCCCATTTTCCACGTCGGCTGCCCTGAGGCCATACCCCTCCCGTTGGGGGTTATACTATCACGCTGCACAATTCTACACCGGCCTCAGCGGTCTGCCCTGCAGCGGCAGCTCCATAGCTGCAAATCAACGGGTGGCGTAGTCGACACTCAAATAACATCTATCAAGACTGCCACACACTGAGTTGACTCCCTGGGCACGGACCGGGTCCCCGCCACTCGGAGACTACAACCCTCATCTGATCCGGTTCCGGGTAAGCCCCGTGCGCGAGACGCTGCGCGACACAGCAGGCCCAGGGGCGCGTCAGATGCAGGACTCTGCTGTGCTGGTTGTCATGGTGCTGGATGAGCTGAAGTTTATGTGTGGGGTCAGGAGTAGTGTTGAGCGATACCTTCCGATATCGGGAAATATCGTATCAGATTGGATAGGACCGATACCCAAAAGTATCGGATATCGCCGATTCCGATACCGGAAACCAATGCAAGTCAATGGGACACTAATATCGGAAAGCCATCCCAGCGTGAGAGAATTCTCCTGATTGTTTAAAAGCTGGCGGGCGGTAAAAAGCCGCCGGCTTTTAAACAATCACACAGCCCCATACTGCTTCCCCGCAGCCTCCCACCCCGATCCTGCGCTCCCCCCGCCACCTCCCATCCCGATCGTAAGTTAGGACCGGGCGGGGAGCGCAGCACCAAGGAGCAGGGAGAGAAGGACCCGGGCGGGGAAGCCGGCAGTGAAAAGACTACACCGCCGGCTTTCCCGTTCTGTGCTGCGCTCTCTCGCCGGTTATTTCAAATGAACAGCTGAGGTATCAGGTGATGCTGATCAGCTGTTCATTTGAAGTAGCCGCGGTGCCCTCAGAGGGTTCATGTGAGTTCATGCTTCACTGCATGAACTCACATGAACTTTCCCACGGCCGCACAGGTCAGCCTCACCTCCCAGACCATCAGACCCATCATGATTGGTGTGTGCGCAGGTGTCTGTGCGATGTGTGCGGGTGTGTGCGCGATGTCTGCGGGTGTCTGCGTGCAGGCAGACATAGGCTAATGTGACACTACTACTCCCATCGGCCTATGTCTGTCCCCCGTCCACTTGTGCCAGCAGGATCAGCTCGATGGGAGCAGTAGCTATTTTAGCTGCCCCATATGTTATTTTTGCCCCTATACATCTTTTATGTTTTTAGGCCCCCCATATATTTTTTTTGTTTTTGGTCCCCAATAAATTTTAAATACATTTTTCATTGGTGGCCAGTGGTTACCTAAAATAAATTAGTTCATACATTACCTGTCCCCGCCGATCGCCACCTAAAATAAAGTAAAAAATAAAAAACTACACCTATACTCACCTAGACACCTAATTCCCCGAAGCCATCGATCTCCTGTAATAAAATATAAAATAATAAACCACAACCTTATCCTTACCCCTCCGTAGTAGTCCACGAGTGTCCCACGAAGATCTCCAGTTTAGAGCAGCCACATAAAATGTGACCGCTCTAAACCACTGCCGCCGCTAGAATGACGGGGCCGTAAAGCAGCCCCATCATTGCATAAACCGGTGTCTAGGTGAGTATAGGTGTAGTTTTTTATTTTTTACTTTATTTTAGGTGGCGATCAGGTAATGTATGAACTAATTTATTTTAGGTAACCACTGGCCACCAATGAAAAATGTATTTAAAATTTATTGGGGACCAAAAACAAAAAAAATATATGGGGGGCCTAAAAACATAAAAGATGTATAGGGGCAAAAATAACATATGGGGCAGTTTAAATAGCAGGATCAGGCTGATGGGAACTACTGCTCCCATCGAGCTGATCCTGCTGGCACGAGTGGACGGGGGACAGACAAAGGCCGATGTGAGTAGTAGTGTCACATCGGCCTATGTCTGCCTGCACGCAGACACCCGCAGACATCGCGCACACACCCGCACACATCGCACAGACACCCGCGCACACTCCAATCATGATGGGTCTGATGGTCTGGGAGGTGAGTCTGACCTGTGCGGCCGTGGGAAAGTTCATGTGAGTTCATGCAGTGAAGCATGAACTCACATGAACCCTCTGAGGGCACCGCAGCTACTTCAAATGAACAGCTGATCAGCATCACCTGATACCTCAGCTGTTCATTTGAAATAACCGGCGGGAGAGCGCAGCACAAAACGGGAAAGCCGGCGGTGAAGTCTTTTCCCTGCCGGCTTCCCCGCCTGGGTCCTTCGCTCCCTGCTCCTTGGTGCTGCGCTCCCCGCCCGGTCCTAACTTACGATCGGGATGTGAGGTGGCGGGGGGAGCGCAGGATCGGGGTGGGAGGCTGCGGGGAAGCAGTATGGGGCTGTGTGATTGTTTAAAAGCCGGCGGCTTTTTACCGCCTGCCGGCTTTTAAACAATCAGGAGAATTCTCTCACGCTGGGATGGCATTCCGATATTAGCGTCCCATTGACTTGCATTGGTTTCCGGTATCGGAATCGGCGATATCCGATACTTTTTGGGTATCGGTCCGATCCAATCCGATCCGATATTTCCCGATATCGGAAGGTATCGCTCAACATTAAGTAATACATAAGAATAATATGTACTATGTCTGACCACTACAAACACTCATCTGAACTGGTCCAAGTGCTGTCAGGTTTTTTCACGGGCAGCACTTAGACAATACGGTCGTGTGAATATAGGCTTATGATGCATCTGGTAATAAACATGTTAAGGATGGGCCGCTACTCATGGGCCACTGCTGTGTGCTTGCCCCCCAGGCTAAAATGTGCCAGCCAGCCCCTGCTGCACCGGGTGCCAGAAAACCTAGATACACCTTTGGAATAGGTATCCTGCAAAGTAAGGATGGGGTTTGGTGTTTTTAAATGATTTTATTGACTCTGTGCATTTATATTTTGTATCAATAATATGATATGGTTATATATATCTTCTGGATATCAGGAGGGCTTATCCCTGTGCCTTGACTCTCTCCTTCTCCTTCGATGTCCTGTATAGGCCAAAAAAAACTACGCGTTTCGAGGACTCACAGTTCCTCTTCGTCAGCTTCTCGCTGGTAGTCAAACTGGTAACCTAATAAAGTCCAAACGCCCCCCACAAAGATAATACAACCAAAGAAATGGAGGAAGATCCAATACTAACAAGACGGTGCAAAAGGACATATGGAGGTGCAATAGAACTAAGATAGAATTCCAATAAGAATAGACTGTGTGTGAAAAAAATAATAATAAAAAAGACTTTGTTCAAACTTTCACAATTAGTTAAAAATGAATAAAAATTATATACTTATATTTCTGATGGCTATAAAAAACAGTCTGTTAATCAGTGTATATTACCAGGATAGTATAAATTCGGCACTTAGTACCATCCAGAGATAAAAAGGAAAAAATGAAGGAGAAAAATAAAAACATTATATAGTATCTCCAATAGGGGTATCAATGTATAGAAACAAATACATATATAAAATAGGTGGATTCAAAGGAATATATCCAAAAGACATATTATATTGATAAAATATAAGGAGGTTCATAAAAGTGCAATGTAAATGTTCAATTGGTACTGGGATAAAAAATACATACAGTATATACCGCTGCGAGTTGAAGGCATACAGCTGACTCTCGTGATTAAGGCCCTTCAGAGCCAAGCTATTTAATGTGAAGATCCATTTGGATTCCATCCGCGACATTAATCTCAGGTAATCACCTCCCCTCCATTTTCTGGGGACTAATCGGATCCCACAAAACTTAGTGTCCTTATAAGATTGGTTGTGGAACTTCCGGTAGTGCCGGGACAGTGGATGCCCTTCAAAACCTTCATTCATGTTGATAAAGTGTTCCTTCAGCCTTTTGATAACTTGCGCTTTGTACAGACATCTCCTCCTGCCAAGGCATAAAAAGGGCGTGGCTTGGGGTGTGGATAGGGGCGTGGCCAGACTACGCGTGGCGCATGGTTTCGCCCTCTTTCTAGTCCTCATAGGTTGGCGGTATGCTTGTACTGAGGAGATCTGGGATATCAGTGATTAGGTCCCATATTGTGCACTGTAAGGTCTGGAAAAGCTCCTTCTATCCGTCTCTGTAGCACCAGAGGAAGAACAGAGGGGAAAAGACAGGATTTTCTACATGTCGCGTTATGTAGATGTTCTGCAGATTTATCACAACCGTCCACAAGAAGAAACTGCCATCACAGAGCCGCCTTTAGCTGTTGGAAAAGTTTAAACTTAGTTTTGAATAGTTGCTATAGCCAACAAGGACTTTCTATTTATGCTGGGTCACATGATGCTGGTGCTGGGTGATGTCATGTGACGGAATGTTGTGGGTGATGATGTCACAGAGGGCGTTGTGATGTCACCCTTGGGGTATATAAGGGGGCTCCATCCACCTGGAGCTCATATCTCATTGGCCATATCTTGGTGCTGAGATACCCCCTGGAGACAATGAGGATCGCCATATTGTTTCTGTGCTGTACCCTGTTCTACCCTGTGAATTACCATAGGCTGCCGGTGAGTACCTGTCTATTATTACATATGGAGGACGTTTAGAATCAGCTGCGGCAGGGGAAGGGGATGGGGAGGGGGGTCCTGTAAGAATTTACCTGCGGGAATAAGAGGTTATGGCAGGGAAAGGAGCTTAGGAAGTGACAGTCAGAGGGGATATAAGTGTGGGGTGACCCCTCTGACTCCCACATTCCTGCCTTGTCCTTGTAGTGATTAATGACTTTGGTGTTGTCCCTTATATATCACTTTGCAGTCACCAGTGATCGCTCCGCACTGTGATCCTAAACTACAGTCTCATTTACCTTTTTGCAAACGCCCAGAAGGGGAGGAGTGACATCACACCCATGTGAGCAGATCCCGCCCACTTTTACTGCAGTCATAATGCGAGCTAGCTGTATTCTGTTTTCATGGAAATATCAGCAGCTGCTCCCCCTAGTGTTTACAAGATGAAAACATCAAAAGAGTTAAAATATTTTTTTCAGATTTTATACCATTAAAACCTTTTTAAATATATATGTGTATTTATATATAAATATAAATACTTTACAATTTTACAATTGTAAAAAAATTGCTGACACTTTCCCTTTAAAAGATCCAAAGACGTTCTGCTTCATGTGCCATTGTGACCAATCACAGCACAGATTATATTTTTTAAACTTTTCTTGAAAAACTGAAGCTGCTCCGTGATTGGAAATCATGTGAAAGGGTTCTCTTTTAGACATTTAGTTAGGTCCAAAGTATCAGTGACATGATGGATAGAACTGTGCAATGATGTCACAGAGGGCTTTGTGATGTCACCCCTGGGTATATTAGAAGCCTCGGCCCATCTGCAGCTTGTATCTCATTGACCATACCTTGGTGCTGAGAGACCTCTGGAGATGATGAGTATCATCCTATCATTTCTGTGCTTTACGTTGCTCTACCCCCCACATTACAGTACACTGAGGGCGAGTATGTTCTCATCAATATGGAGGTCACAAGGATCAGCTAATGAGAATATCGCCTCTTGCAGGACTTCTCATACTGGACACGTGACCGTCCGTCATATGAAAGTCCAACTGTAAATAATATTCCATGGACCCTGGAGGTGAATCCCAAACTTCTTCCTGATCTTCTCAATGGGATATTTCTGAAAGTTGCTTGATAATGTATCCATCACTGTATAATAACAAGGGCTCTCTGTTTGACTGGATTGGGTATAAATATACAGGACTTTATTATGTTTTTTTTCTTTATTATAGGATGACCCACTACCCGTGGATCTCAGAAGAAGCACCTATCAAGCTTCCATCAATCTTCCTCTTTGGCTCTTCCGTGACGCAGTTTTTGTTGCGGTGATGACACTACTGACAATACTAGAGTATTTGGCCTTAAGTCTTGTCCTGAGCAAGTGGGCAATGTCTGAACCTGGTGAAACAATCAGAAAACTCCTGAGAACAAAACCATTCTGAAGGAACAAAGTGCTTGTAAGGAGCCGATTTGCATCCCTCAGATTCAGAAGCAAGACTCCAGGAGAACACCTGTCCTGCCCAATGGCAAATGTTCTACTCCATCCATGGCTCCTGCACCGCAGGATGCGAAAAAGGTTCCTAGTTGCAACTATAAAGTGGCGTTCAGTGATATTGTCTGGGTCAGAATGATCCCTCACAACAATATAGGAAGAAGAGCTCGAAGTTCAACGGAGCTTAAAGAGAGGTTACTGATTTTTCAGAGAAGCCAACAACCCAGAATTCCAGAGCCAAGAGCACCAGAACCTAGAACACCAGAACCTACCATGTCAGAACCTAGTATGTCAGAACCTAGAATGCCAGAGCCTGAAATGCCTACAACACCTCAACCCAAAATCAAGAGGAGAAGATGTTTCCTTAGATGTCTTAGAGGCGAGGAAGATTGAGAAGGCAACTGCTTGAACTTTCCCATTGCTCATGTTTTCATCACAGGTTAGTCCTATACATGCTGTCTGATGGGCACCATCTTACTACATACAATGCAGCATTGCACCTGAAATCGCATGGATATTTTGTCACACACTTGCACTTTAGCACCTTATCATATGGCGCATATATCTATGAACGCTTTGCTAAGTATCACTGTCTAGTATGTGCTTCTGATGAACCTATTTTAGGAAAACGTGTCGAGGTTTGGCATACTATGTACTTGAGTTTGGCGTACTATGTGCTTGTTGGTAAATTCTATTGCCATCTATAATCTACTAGATATTATAATGTCTCTGGTGGGATGCCCCATGCCGAATTGTTGATAACTGACTATGAGCATTGTCCTCTATTTCTTATCTACTATGGTTACAGGTTGATGTGAAGAGAGCTGTGCCATTGGTAGCGATTTTTCTACTGATTTGTCAGTTATATTTATGTTAGTTTAGCAAATTTCTGCTTGTAGGGTCTAATGTTTTACCATAGTGTATGTTCTGTGAGCTAAATTGTCATACTTATGCACTAGATAGATTATAAATTGTGATGCTTATGTACAAGATAGATTATTAGTTTAATCGGTGATTTTTTAAATATTTTTTAGCATCAGGAGACTCAAGAATCGCATCTTACAGAAGACAAGAAGCCTAAATGCCGAAGGGTGATGACCTGTTGATGGCCCACAGCTGGAGGGTCATTACCTCTTGATGGCACAAAACTGGACAGAAGATAAAAACATTTGATGGCACACAGCCGGAGGGTGATGATCTATTGATGGCCATAGCCAGAGGGTCATTACCTGTTGATGGCACACAGCCGGAGGGTGATGATCTATTGATGGCCATAGCCAGAGGGTCATTACCTGTTGATGGCACACAGCCGGAGGGTGATGACCTATTGATGACCATAACCAGAGGGTCATTACCTGTTGATGGCACACAGCCGGAGGGTGATGATCTATTGATGGCCATAGCCAGAGGGTCATTACCTGTTGATGGCACACAGCCGGAGGGTGATGACCTATTGATGACCATAGCAAGAGGGTCATTACCTGTTGATGGCACACAGCTGGAGGATGATGACCTATTGATGGCCATAGCCAGAGGGTCATTACCTGTTGATGGCACACAGCCGGACAGAGGATAATTACCTGTTGATGGCACACAGACGGATGGTCATTACCTGTTCATGGCGCACTGCCGGATGGTCATTACCTATTGATGGCACACAGCTGGAGGGTGATGACCAATTGATGGCCATAGCCAAAGGGTCATTACCTGTTGATGGTGCACTGCCGGATGGTCATTACCTGTTGATGGTGCACTGCCGGATGGTCATTACCTGTTGATGGCACACAGCCGGATGGTCATTACCTGTTCATGGCACACTGCCGGATGGTCATTACCTGTTGATGGAACACAGCCGGAGGGTGATGACCTATTGATGGCCATAGCCAGAGGGTCATTACCTGTTGATGGCGCACTGCCGGATGGTCATTACCTGTTGATTGCACACAGCTGGAGGGTGATGACCAGTTGATGTCGGACTGCCGGATGGTCATTACCTGTTGATGGCACACAGCCGGACAGAGGATCATTACCTGTTGATGGCACAAAGCCGGTCAGAGGATAAGATCTTTTGATTGCATACACCGGGTCCCTCCCTGATAACAGGGAACCCTGGGGAATACTCGTCATCTTGATCCCCCACTGACTAAATACTTGCTCCACCTCAGCCTACACCATCATGGAGGACACTTCCACCTGTGTCCACTGTAAGGTTCGACTTTCTTTTATCATTTCAGCAGATTAATAAACATCATAAAGCTGTAAAACTATCGAGTAATTTATTATAAATTATTATAAAGAAATATAAAGTATAATAGATAGCTATAGAGGGCACAGAAGACGACTAACTATAGTAAGCATGGTATCGCCTGATATATACTGTATATTCTAGATGGCGCTATTACACTAAATACATCACAACCTCCAGGGTGATATTACCGTACAATGTGAGATCACTAATAATGGCCACAGATTATGAGAAAATGACCAGCTCCATAGTCCTGGAGTTATTATAAATGTCTCTAGTGTGAGGCAGGGACTGGACGAGTGTTGGAGGGAGGTATATTCCCCCAGGACGTCCTTTATGTATCCATGCTGTAGAATCTGCCGTATACTTCTGTTCTAGCAGTCAGACATTTCACTCTGCAAATCACAGGCTCAACATTGTGTAAAACTACCACCGTATATAAGAGCACTCAGAATAAAAACTAGCGGCATGCCGTGCACTGCCCACGTCATGTGTACGGGATACAGGACCTGCAGGACCTGGTACGGCCATTATAGTTGATAGATTAATGATACCTGTGCAGATGAAGGGAAAAAAATATGTGCAACAACAGGAGGAGAAAGTCTCAAAATGTAATTTGAAGAGTATAATAGAGAAATGGGAAACTTCTGGAGATGCAGATAAGTGGTACCAGGGCGAAACATAAGTGCAGTCAGACAAGGGAAAAGTGCAAATGATCCAGCGTAAAGGTTTGTTTAGTAGAAAAAATATTAAAACTTAGCTTTTATTAGCCATATAAAACACTGCTCCACAAAGAATACAGCAAATGTGCAACTATCATAGCTTACAGACCTACACGTTTCAACAAATCATGTCTTAATTATGGCCCTACTACTAGAATGACAAAAAGGCATATATATATATATATATATATATATATATATATATATATATATATATATATATATATATCCACGTGCCTGTATGACCTCCCTACAACGCCTGGGCATGGTCCTGATGAGGTTGCGGATGGTCTCCTGTGGGATCTCCTCCCAGACCTGAACTAAAGCATCCGCCAACTCCTGGACAGTCTGTGGTGGAACGTGACGTTGGCGGATGGAGCGAGACATGATGTCCCAGATGTGCTCAATCGGATTCAGGTCTGGGGAACGGGCGGGCCAGTCCATAGCTTCAATGCCTCCATCTTGCAGGAACTGCTGACACACTCCAGCCACATGAGGTCTGCCATTGTCCAGCATTATGAGGAACCCAGGGCCAACCGCACCAGCATATGGTCTCACAAGGGGTCTGAGGATCTCATCTCGGTACCTAATGGAAGCCAGGCTACCTCTGGCGAGCACATGGAGGGCTGTGCGGCTCTCCAAAGAAATGCCACCCCACACCATTACTCACCCACTGCCAAACCGGTCATGCTGAAGGATGTCACTCTCCACGGCGTCTCCAGACTCTGTCACGTCTGTCACATGTGCTCAGTGTGAACCTGCTTTCATCTACGAAGAGCACAGGGCGCGAGTGGCAACTTTGCCAATCCTGGTGTTCTGTGGCAAATGCCAAGCGTCCTGCATGGTGTTGGGCTGTGAGCACAACCCCTATCTGTGGACGTCGGGCCCTCATACCACCCTCATGGAGTCGGTATCTAACCGTTTGTGCAGACACATGCACATTTGTGGCCAGCTGGAGGTCATTTTGCAGGGCTCTGGCAGTGCTCCTCCTGTTCCTCCTTTCACAAAGGCGGAGGTAGCGGTCCTGCTGCTGGGTTGTTGCCCTCCTACGGCCCCCTCCACATCTCCTGGTGTACTGGCCTGTCTCCTGGTAGCGCCTCCAGCCTCTGGACACAGCCAACCTTCTTGCCACAGCTCGCATTGATGTGCCATCCTGGATGAGCTGCACTATCTGAGCAACTTCTGTGGGTTGTAGAGTCTGTCTCATGCTACCACGAGTGTGAAAGCACAACCAACATTCAAAAGTGACCAAAACATCAGCCAGAAAGCATTGGTACTGAGATGTGGTCTGTGGTCCCCACCTGCAGAACCACTCCTTTATTGAGGGTGTCTTGATAATTGCCAATAATTTCCATCTATCCTCTATTCCATTTGCACATCAGCATGTGAAATTGATTGTCAATCAGTGTTGCTTCCTAAGTGGACAGTTTGATTTCACAGAAGTTTGATTTACTTGGAGTTATATTCTGTTGTTTTAAGTGTTCCCTTTATTTTTGGAGCAGTTTATATAGATACATACAGTGAGTACGGAAAGTATTCAGACTCCTTTAAATTTTTCACTCTTTGTTTCATTGCAGCCATTTGATAAATTCTAAAAAGTTCATTTTTTTCTCATTAAAGTACACTCAGCACCCCATCTTGACTGAAAAAAACAGCAATATAGAATTTTTTTGCAAATTTATTAAAAAAGAAAAACTGAAATATCACATGGTCATAAGTATTCAGATCCTTTGCTCAGACACTCATATTTAAGTCACATGCTGTCCATTTCCTTGTGATCCTCCTTGAGATGGTTCTACTCCTTCAATGGAGTCCAAATGTGTTTAATTAAACTGATAGGACTTGATTTGGAAAGGCACACACCTGTCTATATAAGACCCCACAGCTCACACTACATGTCAGACCAAATGAGAATCATGAGCTCAAACGAACTGCCCAAGGAGCTCAGAGACCGAATTGTGGCAAGGCACAGATCTAGCCAAGGTTATAAAAGAATTTCTGCATTACCCAAGGTTCATAAGAGCACAGTGGCCTCCATAATCCTTAAATGGAAGAAGTTTGGGACCACCAGAAGTCTTCCTAGACCTGGCCGTCCAGCCAAACTGAGCAATCGTGGGAGAAGAGCCTTGGTGAGAGAGGTAAAGAAGAACCCCAAGATCACTGTGGCTGAGCTCCAGAGATGCAGTAGGGAGACGGGAGAAAGTTCCACATAGTCAACTATCACTGCAGCCCTTCCCCAGTTGGGCCTTTATGGCAGAGTGGCCAGATGGAAGCCTCTCCTCATATGAAAGCCCGCATAGAGTTTGCTCAAAAACACATGAAGGACTCCCAGACTATGAGAAACAAGATTCTCTGGTCTGATGAGACGAAGATAGAACTTTTTGGTGATAATTCTAAGTGGTATGTGTGGAGAAAACCAGGCACTGCTCATCACCTGCCTAATACAATCCCAACAGTGAAACATGGTGGTGGCAGTTGTTAGAACCCTCCTGTTAGTTTTTTCTATTTTGTGGTCATGTGACCTTCTGCCTATTTATTCCAGCTCCGCCCTTCAGGCTTTGCTGGACTTCAGTGTTACTTTGACTCTTAATCTAGCCAGGTGCTTTGTACCTACTGTATCTCTCTAGTTTGTTTGGTCCTTGGACCACTAAGTACTTTTGTCTGTTTGTCTTCTTCTGCTACTACTTCTGCCAGGAGGTGTCCAGTTTTGTCCCAGTCCTTAGTTCTTTTAGGGACCCCTCCCTTTAATCTATAGGTCTGTGTTCAGATTAGCCGCGGACATAGGCGGGTCTGTTTGCAAGGAACAGGTTGCCCGCTGCATCGTAAGGAATCAGCTTAGTCCTATTGTATGGACAGATTTCCTCTCTTTCCTTAGTTCTTGTAGCAGATCATAACAGCAGTATCATGCTATGGGTGTGTTTTTCAGCTGCAGGGACAGGACGACTGGTTGCAATTGAAGGAAACATGAATGCGGCCAAATACAGAGATATCCTGGATGAAAACCTCTTCCAGAGTGCTCTGCACCTCAGACTTGGCCAAAGGTTCACCTTCCAACAAGACAATGACCCTAAGCACACAGCTAAAATAACAAAGGAGTGGCTTCAGAACAACTATGTGACCATTCTTGACTGGCCCAGCCAGAGCCCTGACCTAAACCCAATTGAGCATCTTTGGAGAGACCTGAAAATGGCTGTCCACCAACGTTTCCCATTCATCCTGACGGAACTGGAGAGGATCTGCAAGGAAGAATGGCAGAGGATCCCAAAATGCTGGTGTGAAAAACTTGTTGCATCATTTCCAAGAAGACTCATGGCTGTACTAGCCCAAAAGGGTGCTTCTACTCAATACTGAGCAAAGGGTCTGAATACTTATGCCCGTGTGATATTTCAGTTTTTCTTTTTTATTAAATTTTGCAAAAATTTCTTCATTTCTGTTTTCTTTCAGACAAGATGGGGTGCAGAGTGGACTTTAATGAGAAAAAAATGAACTTTTTAGATTTCACCAAATGGCTGCAATGAAACAAAGAGTGAAAAATGTAAAGGGGTCTGAACACTTTCCGTACCCAGTGTACATGCATGGAAATAAATGCAGAATTATATTTCTTAATACTGCAGTATCAGATCCTGTCTTGAATTTAACCCCTGTGGTATCCAATGTGAAAATCCACAGGGACTCCCCTGATGAATTACAATTGAGGAAATCATGAATTTTATATTCTCTATCATTACTTAAGGACATAAAACTATCTGTTTTAACCGCATGTAGACACGCTTTGCACCGATTGGCTCCACATCTGAAGAAACCTTTTGTGCTGAGCCAATTTGGTTGTACAGTATTAGTCTCACTCAGGGGTGGATTAAGAGTAGCAATGGCCCCCTCCACACACCTGATTTATCACGTGACATGTCACATGATCCCCGTGATAGATCATGTGATAGTTCACGGGAAATTAATTTGGCATAATATTAATTGTGCTGCCCCATCTGAGAGCAGCACAATATTGGGGCAGATACCCTGATTCCAGCGATGTGTCACTTTTTCAGCTGCTTGTTGTCATTTTGAGAAAATCACCGTTTTATCTGCTGCAGATCTAGCAGCTCTCTGAATGCTGCGCTCTGTATAGCCCCGCCCACACCACTGATTGGCAGCTTTCTGCCCATGCTCAGTGTACACAGAAATCTACTGATCAGTGATGGGGGTGGGGTCCTACAGAACTTACTAGTCATCTAGTGATAATTACCTTCTGACAAATCAATGATTTTATCAAAACAACACTAAGCAGCCCAGTAAGTGACACATTACTCAGATTAGGTGGCAAAAACCTGATGACAGATTCCCTTTAAAGGAGCTGTAAACACAAAAAAAGTTTGTATTAAAAAATACAAGCCATTTGTTAAATTAACTTTTTTTCATTGTTAATTCACATTAGACTGTATCTTCAACACTTTTGTCAGCAGGTCTTATTACAGACTCTGAATAGGGCAGCTCTCTCCCTCTCCCTCAGCAGAAAGTCACAGCATGGTTAAAAAACGGGATCTTTTATGATTTTCTCATAATAAATAAAAAAGGACATGCAAGTCCTCCAAACTATTTTCCGTTTCTGTATAGGGGAGGTCCTAAATCTTTCTTGTTCTTTAGTTGATCACATGTCAAAAAGGCAAAGCATTTACTATGAACTCGCCTAAAAAAATATACACTTGGAGAGTAATATCATCATTTGCATGTAAATATTCCTTGACTCTAAGGGCTCGCTCACACTGTCGTATAACACGGCCGAATGCTATGTGATGTTTTATCGGATAGGACTCGGCCCTATGTTATACTATGGGACAGTGCAGATCTGCGATTATTGGCATGAGAAAATAATCTCATTCGATATTCGGACCATGTGCACCCATACAAGTCTACGGGTGCACGTAAAACATTGGACTGCACTCGGATGTCATCCAAGTGCAGTCCGATGAACACTCACAGAGACTATGGAGAAGATGGAGAAATTAA
>NW_027362871.1:3290000-3342500 GCF_046119375.1 Phyllobates terribilis | reverse complement strand
TTCGGCCAAGCCTGAGGTCCAGAGCACTCTGGAAGAAGTTTTCATCCAGGATATCTCTGTACTTGACTGCATTCATGTTTCCTTCAATTGCAACCAGTTGTCCTGTCCCTGCAGCTGAAAAACACCCCCATAGCATGATGCTGCCTCCATCATGTTTCACTGTTGGGATTGTATTGGGCAGGTGATGAGCAGTGCCTGGTTTTCTCCACACATACCGCTTAGAATTATCATCAAAAAATTCTATCTTCGTCTCATCAGACCAGAGAATTTTATTTTTCATAGTCTGGGAGTCCTTCATGTGTTTTTGAGCAAACTCTATGCGGGCTTTCATATGTCTTGCACTGAGGAGAGACTTCCATTGGGCCACTCTGCCATAAAGGCCCGACTGGTGGAGAGCTGCAGTGATAGTTGACTTTGTGGAACTTTCTCCTATCTCCCTACTGCATCTCTGGAGCTCAGCCACAGTGATTTTGGGGTTCTTCTTTACCTCTCTCACCAAGGCTATTCTCCCACAATTGCTCAGTTTGGCTGGACAGCCAGGTCTAGGAAGACTTCTAGTGGTCCCAAACTTCTTCCATTTAAGGATTATGGAGGCCACTGTGCTCTTAGGACCCTTGAGTAATGCATAAATTCTTTTGTAACCTTGGCCAGATCTGTGCCTTGCCACAATTCTGTCTCTGAGCTCCTTGGGCAGTTCCTTTGAGCTCATGATTCTCATTTGGTCTGACATGCACTGTGAGCTTTGAGGTCTTATATAGACAGGTGTGTGCCTTTCCAAATCAAGTCCTATCAGTTTAATTAAACACAGCTGGACTCCAATGAAGGAGTAGAACCATCTCAAGGAGGATCACAAGGAAATGGACAGCATGTGACTTAATTATGAGTGTCTGAGCAAAGGGTCTGAATACTTATGACCATGTGATATTTCAGTTTTTGTTTTCTAAATAAATTTGCAAAAAATTTCTACATTTCTGTTTTAATCACACGCTGATGACCTATCTTATGAAAAGAGTCAAGTCCCAGACAACTGTCTTTTACTCTTTACTGCCATCTTCCCCATGTTTAGGGTGGATAGTGTAGGGCGCCCATTGTTCATACCCAGAATCTATGCCTGTTCCATGTGCAGGAGGTGTGAGTTGTATATATTACACAAAGGTCAACATTGGAGATGAACTCCAATCCTGACCGTTTTAACCCCTGTGATCAATAGTGACTTTATTAGTCAATAAAGACTCATTCAGACGTCCGTGGTAATCAGTCCATGCACGGACTTTCCCGACCCTAACGTGACTGCTTTATATATTTCTATGAAGCTGTAGACACTCCTGACCCGAGGGCATGTCATTCTGTACGGGGAGTTGGGGAGGAGCGTCAATGTTACTTTGTAACCGCACAGATTTATGTGTCATTTATGTCCATTTTATAGTATTGGGGTAATTCACCTGGGGGATCTAATAAATTCCAAATCATCAAATATTCTGAATTATTACATGTCCGTCATAAAGTATACAAACCTCCCTTGGATTGGTATATAGAGCCCAAAAACAAGCTGCTAATTCAAAATGTTATCAGGGTAATTTCCTAATTTTCTGCTCAGTTTCTTGCTTCTGATCTTGTAAAATTCCCCATTCCATTGCTGATCTGTGCCAGATTATCTGGTTCATTAACCCTCGACTGGTGAGGTGGGGTTTATGTCACGCAACTGGTGAGGTGGGGTTTCCTATACCCCAGTGTTTAGAAATCTCTTATTTTTACAGAAAATGCGAAGATCACGTTTGTTTTAATCGTTTTCTTATTGGCGATTGATTGCATATGAGTGTAACAAATTTTTGACACCCACAAATGGATGGAAGCTAGTGAGACACCTATCCTCATACCAGCATTTTTCAATGAATGGCAGCCGAACAAAAATTCCCTGGGGTGTGGCGACCCCCACCTCACCAGTTGAGGGTTAAAGGGATTTTCCTTTAACCCGTTGGTGCAGCTGTTTTTTTTTTGTAACTGTGCACTAGTCACCTTCCTTGGGTCCAGCACAGGGTCTCTGCCACTGCTCCCAGTGTCTGTTACTGTCCTTTGGCCTCACGTCGACAGCGCTGCAACCAATAACTGAGATCAGCAGCTTTGCCCGAGTTAACGGCACTACTTGCTCAGAGTCACTGAACTCACTGACTGGCTGCAGCGCTGTCAATGTGACAAATAGCTGACACTCTGCATTAGACCCAGAGAGGGTGAGTAAAGTATTGCTTTAAAAAAGAAAAGAAAATTGTATTAAAAAAACTGTAGTGTAATTCTTTAGCATCTTCTATAAGTGCAGCATAAATGACTCTAATGCTATGTCCGTAAAGGACAGCGGCCCAATCTAATCTATACACACCAGCACACACACAACACAAGGGAGTTTACAAAAATATTCTAATTGCACATTACGGAATAAACTACTTTACATACGTACTTTGTACTGATATAGTCACAATTAGGGTAATATTGCTTGACAACATATTTTAAAATATCTTAAAACAAAAATCAATTTCTGCATATAAATTACAGCCAAAATATGCAACACAAAATAAAAAAATAGATCATGATTTTATTATACTCGTCACAAAAATAAGCAATGATGGCATCAATAAATAAACCATAAATAATATATATAAAAAAAACACACAAAACCCTTTGCAATCAAGGAGAACTCCCAAAAGACCTGCGGCACCACCGTTGGGGTTTGCTCACACACAGCGCTTGTGCAGAATTTTTTTTTTAATTCTTTGTACCATAAATAGCCACAAAATCTCATTCCCATGTTGCATATTTGTTTATTGACCCACGGTGCGTTCTCAATTCAGGAAGAAGCATGCACCTTTTCATGAACCGTGAGCGTCTGTCTGACTCCAGCACACCTCCTCATCAAGACCAATGTGAACAGCGCCGCTCTTGATGACTCTGGCCCCATCTCTTTTAGGATCATGTTGAGACTGGACAAAAGTAAGAGCTGCTCTATTTTTTGCCCTCATTCATTTCGAGGATTAGTGTCCCTTTAAGAGGCTTTCCCTTTCATTGTTTTTGGGAGTTCTACTTTTAAAAGGGTTGTCCTGGATTAGAAAATGAAAACTCTATTCCCCACCTTCCCCGCAGACACGGCCCCATGTCTGTTACTGCGGCTCAGCCCCTACATCGCTGGGCTACCACCCCAGGCACAGATCATGGGAAGAAGACGCTGCTTCTGACTATCACGGACCTCACTTATAAGCTGCATCTTCAGAAGATTTTGGAATCTGCAGTTGGGAGGGACGGTCATTTTATGATGATCTTCCTATTACATCTAGTAGCTTTGTTCTTGTATTGTAGCACTACAAGCGCTTGTAAACTCGTCTATAAAACCAATATGATATTGGTCACAATGAGCAGACAAGTCAAGAAGTGAGAACGATTATTCTGGTAAGATTATCCATGCAATTTACAAAAAAAACTAATAGCAGCTTCAATGAGCATTCAAGATGGCAGCCGTCCGCTATGCAGCAGGCAGACACGTAAAGGATGGCGGGGGGATACTACACAACATTGACTCTTACCATATTAGTACTAGCCCAGTAATGTGACGCTGAGACCCCACATGTAACTACCGTGCAGCACGAATATAAAAGGATCAGTACGTTTTCTGAAAACCAGTGTCGGAAGCACTTAGAGAGAACCCTATGGCTCTTAGCCCCCAGATAACATGCAAGGATTCAAGTACGCGGGACCCCGCTAATCCGCTGATGGGCCGGATATCTGCAACGTACAGAGCTGGAATTCCTACAGAAATACAAAAGTGACCAGTAAATTCTGGACTATAAATTCTTATTATCTGCTTTATTTGTATCTTATTTTTCCACCCCAATGTATTCTCAAAAAAGTGATGGGAAATGCAATGTGTAGGGCCATCCTATAGGGACCACAGCTGATTTTTCAATTTCTTTGGGGTTACTGCTCTACCTCACTTATATAAGTCAATAAGAAAGTCTCTCCCCACTATATTCTGGAGACCTACATAAAAGTGCCAAAGCTTTTTGTTTTTTTTTCTTTATTTCCTCCAATATTGTATTCATACAGGAATGCTTCCATTAAAGTTTGCAACATACTGTACTTTTTGGCATCTGTTTGAAGGATGGACCTATTTTGAAGTTCTGAAAAGTCTAATAGATCTGTACCGATACCGATTAATAATTAAAGGGGTTGTCCCGGACTTTAACATTGATGGCCTTTCTTTAAAGAGGTGGTCCACTACATTGTATAATGACCCCATCGATTTACACATGTTAACTAAATAAATGTTTTTGTAAATACCTCCTGCTTCCATATGTACCTGTGGGTGGCGCTATTGCTGACTGCTCAGTCTGCATCACGTGACCCCGGCTGCAGGTATTTGAAAGGTGTAATTTGATGGGGGCATTATACAATGTAGTGACCACCTCTTTAAGATAAGGCATCAATGTTTGATCAATTGGGGTGCTCATTAGCGGAGCTGCACTGTGGAGCTCTGTGGAGGGAATAGTGGCTGCGGCTGCGTACTACACATCTGCCCCCTAATGATTTGAATGGGTGGCCGATATGTAGTACTCCGTCAACAGAGCTCGGCACCTGAGCATTTCTGGTCACCGTTGACACAGGAACAGCTACAGCACGCACTATCAATCAGACATTGATGATCAAGTATAGGCCTTCAATAAAGTCTTGGACAGCCCCTTTAAAGTCTCCAAATGAGATTCTGAAGTTTTGTTTCATTGGCAGTCTATGTGGAAACAGTATAAAGTTACAGAAGATCGGACCGATGGTATACCATAGCACAAAACATTAGTCTTTAAGGGATTATTCAGCCATAGACATTGGGTCATGGTTTTAATCATGTGACGAAAATCACATTGTTTTACTGTAAATTGCTGTGGTCACAGGCCAAACAGTTTATGCTTGCGTCCTTTTTTTCGAACTTTTCTCGGCCAGGTGGCAAGAACCTTACATGTGATAGTCATGCCTAACATAACTAGGAGGTAGGGAATTAATACCCAATGTCAGATCCTGGATGACCACCATTAGTCTACCAGCAACTTACACAGAAGCAAAGCACATTCAGATCTTTCACACAGTGGACCTAAACCCGAAAACCATGTAAGTGTCCATATTTCCAGTACAGGGCACCTTTGTCAATGACAAACCTTAAATATACAAATATATTGGGACAGGATTCATGCTCCACGGACATGTGGTTTGAAATCATGAAAGGAAACAAAATGCATTATAAGGTTGGCTCTTAAAAAAAGATAACTGTTTCTGAATATTCCCGGAGGCTGCAGACACGCACTTAAGGCGTAGAGCCAATAAACGATGAACGAGCGCTCATAGGAATCATTTCAACATACGATTATTGGCCCATCTAACCAGGACCACAATCGGCAGACAAACTAGGAAAGCACCGTTTCATTGGGTGCGATACATTTTATGCATTCATTAAAATTCTTAACGGCAGCACATTACTCAGTGTAAACAGGAGACGTGCTGCTGATAACAGGATACCAGATTATTTGCGATCATTGTGTCCCCGTCATTGTTTCGTCAACCTGTGTATGCACTTTTCCAATTGTCAGTCGTTCAATTGCCTGGATCAGACCGACTATATAGGACATTAGTATCTGGTCTCCGCTGCACAAACTACCACTGATACATGTGAACAAAGTCGATATGTTTTTTTTTCCCCCAGTATATCCCTCCCAGCTTACATCACTCCCTATAAATAAATAGAAGCACTAATATAATAGCAAGTGGTTAATAAGACCTCTAAGCAGTCAGGAACACTGCTTCATCTGAATCGGGATCCTTCCCACTGTCCTCGCTGGGTAACGAGTCTCCACCACTCGGAGACCGGCAGCTCAAGTCCTCCACCCCAGATTCCTGGTCACTGTTAGCCGACAGGTCGGGGTCCGAGCTCTTCAAATGGTCCTGGGTTAGGATCAGGGCCGAGTCCTCCTCACCTTGGGATGAACTACGAGAGGGAAACAGCTTCAGGTTGGTGCTGTAATCTTGGGGCGTATTAGCCGGAGAGTGTTTGGTGATGCATATCTGGAAGTTGTGGATTTTTGGCTGGTCATTGAGATTCTTGTAGGTTTCATTTGACTCTCGAGTTTCCAGTTTTGTTAATCTCTAAAGGAAAAATTGTTAGACAAGAGCAAAAGTTACATTGGGTTAGGGCATGTTAATGTAACCTCTACATGCAAGTCGATCAGCAGTGGTTTAATGGTCTGTTTAGTAAGGCCGGCCGCACTTATGTTATCGTCAGCACATTTCTCGTTTACACAGGACAATGTGCTGCTAATGATAATTTTTAAACGTGCTCAAAAATTATCACACCAATGAATGCTTTGCCCCTCCATTGGATGTTTGATGGCCTGTTTAGGCAGCCAACAGTTGGGAATGAGGGAACGCTCCCTAACCCAATTATTGGCCTGCCTAAATGAACCTTTACTTGAAAACTTTATACCAATGAACAAACTTCTCTGGTGCCATAAGAAAGCCATAACGCCACAGTGCTCAGGCATTACTGACATTGAAAAGACACAAGGTAGAGACCCTGGTTACAGTGATGTGTCACTTAATGGTCTGATTGCTGTAGTTTTTATAAAATCACTATTTTATCAGCAAGCAGATTATCATTGGGGACTAGTAAACCTGCTGCCAGGTAGTCCTACATATTCATAAGCTCTGTACAACCCCGCCCCCATCACTGATTGGCAGCTTTCTGCAAATCTAGTATACACAAAGTGGCCAATCAGTGGTGTGGGCAGGGTTATACAGAGCTCAGCAGTCAGAGAACTGCCAATCAGTGATGTGGGCGGGGTCTGCTGCAGATAACACAGTAATTTTATCAAAATGACAGCAGGTAGCCCAGTAAGTGACAGATTGTTGGAATCAGGGCCTCTGCCCCTATATTGCGCTGCACTCAGATGGGTAGCAAAAACCTGGTAACAGATTCCCTTTAATGGTGCTCTCTTCCAGTTATTGTGTTGGAGAACACCAAAGACGTAGGGCATCGGCTAAAAATGATTGCCTCTTTTTTATCTTGTGCAGGGTTTTTATATATAATCATTTAAAATTGTTTCTCAGTCACCATTAAAAGCTGAATTGGTTTACACTGAAACCTAAGCGGAGGTATAAACATCAAAAACATATAGGCCAGGAAGCTGGATTTTCAGTATTTCTACCACACCTTCTCCATGAACTCCATTTCCTCCTCCAGCTGCTGCGTCTCTTCTTTTACTGCCTGTAGAAAATCAGTGACTGACTGGTGAGGGTGCATTCCTTTCTCAAATCGGTTATAGAGGCCCCTCCAAAACCTTCCATGGTGAAAAATAAGTTTGAAGAGTTAGTATATGCACAAGTACAGAAGATTATCATCGAGCAATTCTCATGATATATGTTCTTAAGACGTGCTAGCTCATGGTACACACATGAAGGGCTAGCTCACAATGCTGTATATTCTCCCATGCCAGAGAATTGGGCCGATTATACTAATGACACTCTGCTTTAACTCTGAGTGTGATCCAATTTTCTCGCATGGAAGAATTGCAGCACAGGTGTGGAGAAGATGGAGGACTTAATTTTTCCATCTTCTCCATTGTCTCTGTGCACGTACATCAGACTGCACTCGGATAACATAGTATATTATTGGTCCGAGTGCTATCCGATAAAACATCACATAGCACTAGCACTCGGCCGTGTTACGTGGCAATGTGAGCGAGTCCTAATGAGTCCCTCAGTGGCTGATCTATGGCTGGTGACTTCAGATTAGTGAAAATATGTGGTGGCAAGTTGGGCCTCATTACTCGGACAGCACACTGACACATCCTATCCTTACACTATTCACATGTCCGTTCTGTTATTTTGCTGACTGATGGTCTGTATATAAACAGAGACATCCCCTACATTGACCTTATTTGCGGACATCCAAGTTGCATCCTACTGCTATTCTTCATTTTCACTGACTGGGTACTTGAAGAAGCTTGGGAAACCTCTGTCATGTTGTTTTTGCATATGGCAAAACCATTGATAAAAACGGACATGTGGACTAAATATGCCCGAAAATTGGATCTAACACACTTGCAAAATTGGTCTGTTTTGTACAGGCAAACAAAAAAAAACAGCTTTTGCCTGGATTCACACGTGTGTTTTGCGGTCTGAGTATGCTTCAATGCAAAGACTGGCTTCAGGTCTCCTGACCCAAACTCGACTTTATATTATGCGTTTATATAGAAAGTTCCCGATCAGGGACATCCGCATGCCCTATTAAAGGGGTTGTACCAAGTATATAAGTAATCCCCTATCAACGGGATTTAGGAATTGATCGCTAGGGGTCAGTTCCACAGAGAATGAATGGAGTAGAGATGTACATGCTCCCCCTCTGCTCTGTTCAAAGCTTGCTCTACAGAACCTCCTGGGGATTGTTGGGGGTCCCAGTGGTCTGACCCCCAAAGATCAATACTTTATCGCAGTCTAAATATGTGCAAAATGAATCACCGTGTCACAAGCTGTCATAGATGTCAGTAAATCTGTCTAAAGTGAATTGATTTGTGCCAGGCAGAAGATAGAACTGACGAGTGAGCTCTGACGCAACCCCTAAATGTAGACCATGGTTACAAGTGGGAAGAGTGTTGGGCCTTGGATTTCACCACTGAAGGACACATTGGGCTCATGATACGTCACCCCGCTTCTTTCACCTGTAAAGTTAGGGTTGATGTTTCTATATATGAATGATAAGTATATGGTGTGTTAGAGTTCTGCTGCTTTATTCAGTGCAGAGGAGGAATCAGAATAACCTCTTACCTGAAGTGGCATGGAGTGGTGTGTGGTCTCAGAGTTCCTTGGGTCTGACTGTGATCTGCTCTGTACAGAGGGTTCATGTAATCCAACCGCTGCTTCCACAGGTAAGACCAGAGGGAGTAGGTCCTCTCCTGAATTCTGGAAGATGATGATTGCATCACTGATATATTGAGATTATGAGAGCTGCAAGTATACCCGTCACCACTGCAACCTGCACTAACACTAAGGGCTCATTCAGACGGACATTTTTTGTGTACGAGTCCTATTTGTGTTATTTCCAGATACGACTTGTACCTAGAAGAGTGAATGGGGCCATTCACATATCTGTGATTGTTTGAGAGACGGAAAATCGTGGCAAAATGTACGATAGTACGATAGTTATCTGAGTGTCAGGTCAAAATTAACAATGCACATCCATGGGTCAGTGAAAAAAAAAAAATCGGCCAACAATTAATTGCCATCTGAGCGCTGTCCAGTTTTCCAGGTCTGTTTGATGGAAAAAGATGAAGAAACTGAAGCTCAGGCCAAACTCTAATGATAAAAACTGACACTGACCAAACTGGTGAAACTGTGCCTGATTCTCTTATATGAATGAGCCACAAGTTCTATAGCTTTCAGTGTTTCTTTGCATAGTAGCTGTGTAGCTTCATAGTCAAAATTGGAAAATCCGTTTCCAAAAAGTAGATGGAAAGATGCACTGAACTGCTTGGCCCCACCACGGTGCACCGAGCGCCTGTACTTGATTTGAACAGTCCTTCTGTACTGACAGTCCCTTTACAGCAGTGTTCCCCAACTCCAGTCCTCAGGACCCACCAACAGATCATGTTTTCAGGATTTCCTTAGTATTGCACAGCTGATGGAATTATTGCCTGTGCAGGTGATGCAATTATCAGCTGTGCAATACTAAGGAAATCCTGAAAACATGGCCTGTTGGTGGGTCCTGAGGACTGGAGTTGAGAACCACTGCTGTAAAGGGTTAGGAGATAACTTTCTGAATGCAGGAGGTCTGGCCGATGGGACTTTTAGCGATGCTGAGAATGGGGCTCTTCAGTGATCAGCAGAAGGCCTCATTCACATGTACAGGTTTAAACAGGTATGTGAAAAAATGGTATCAGTGTGTCCATTTTTGCCATCATTGTGTTATCAGTGTTCTTCTCGTATGGATAAATATGTTATAAAGTTTCTCCTATGCTTTGTAATGTTAAAGAAGTTGTCCAGTACTTTATATTACTCCCCCCCAATGTATCCCCCCGGGGCCCCTAAGACTTTGCTGATAATGCCTGTGAGCTTCGCTATCGGTGGCCGCTCACAGGCATCACGTGACCCCACTCTGATGTCACGACAAGTGAGGCGTGACTCAGCGCTGGGGTCCCTACGGTGGCTGCTGGGTTGTGGGCAGGGTTACACCTCCTCCCCATGCGTCACTCCCAGCATCTACCGCGCTTTCCCAATGAATGGGGAGAGGCAGAGCGTGCGGTGGATGCCGGGTGTGATGTGGGGGGGGGTAACCCCGCCCACAGTCTGGCATCCACCTGGAACGTGGAAGACAGAGACCCCCGGCTGCTGCCAGCGACATCGGCGGGGGTCACGTGATGCCTGTGAGCGGCCAGTGATAGCGCCACTCACAGGCATTATCTGCAACGGTAGGTAATTACAAAAATCCTTAGGGGTCTCGGGGAGACACATTGGGGGGGGGGTAATATAAAGTACTGGACAACCCCTTTAATCTCGGACAGCACCATGATGCCATCCGTGGGCTGTCTATGTTCTTCATGGACCCATAGACTTGTATAGGTCTTTTTCATCTGTGATATTGGAAGAAAAAACAGACATGTCTCTGTGAGTTTTGCACAGACACATAGTCCATGAAAATCCACAGGCATGTGAATAGCATTAGCATTAACACGTACATGTGGATACGGATGTCTGAATGAGGCCTCAATGAGAGCTTGATATTTTAAGAATATCTCTTTAAAGCCATGATCCTCTAGTTACAAGGATGTATCTCATGTCCTTGGCTACTGACCTGCAGGTTAGGACATTTTGTGACTGGGAAAGAAGATCTACAAGATTTCAACATTACTCAGGACAGAGAATATCTTCAAGAAGTATCTTCTAGTGGACCATTGGTTACATCAGGAACTGTGCAATTCTTAAATCCATGTACCCATCTTATTTTATTATTGGCATTTTGATTTCACCATTCTTATGTTTCTCTGTACAGTGGCACTGCCAGCGATGCCAGCGACCCAGATGGGCAGGAAAAAACTGAAATGGTTTAGGTTCACATACCCATTCAGTCTCCGGATATGTGGGAGTCCCTAAGGTCTGACACCCCCACCAATCCTGAAGTGATGGCATATCTTACCAATATGCCATCACTTTATACATTTTTCTCCTGCACAGTTATTGAAAATTTTTTGCCAAGGTTCAACCTTCACAGTTTATAAGTGATTGCTGTTATCCAGACTGTGGGGCACCGTGTGATCAGATCAGCATCAGGGACACGTCAACCATCCATATTCTATTTCTGTTACAAGCCTATAGTGACCATACACAGAGCACATATTCTCTCACATCAGTTCCTTCCTCTCCTTCTCGCAGTTGCACAGAAAGTTTCCATACTGACAGGAGTATATATGGTGTTGTATGTGGACCAAGAATCTCTCATTAAATTCAAACGCACAGGGAAACTGCTCCATGAGCTGCCAGACACATTCCAGGAACTGGTCTATCACTGGGGACACCTCCTTGGGATCCCCATCTAAATTTCCATACCTAAAAAAAAAAAAAAAAAAAAAATATGCTGAAGCAATGCAATTGGGGTATATGCATGCAACATCTTTTTCAGGTGGACTGCACTCCCAAAACCGCCTGAGACTGGGAATGGCACAGAAAAACTACAGTAAGTATATTATATTAGAATGTATGGTGTTTTTTTTTTGTCTCTTTTGCTGAGAGGAGGAGAGCTGATGGAAGATTTGGAAAGTGACACAGCTAAACTCAGCTGTGCTGACCCTAGCCCCACACTGACTGCTGGGCCCATATCTGAAATGTGTTGATTGATGGGATTTGAATACAGTTGATATTCTAATCATGCAGGAGGTTAGACCAGGAGATCCGGGCTTTCATTATAACCCACACACTGAGAAACCTGCTGTAAGATATGGTGTGGAGGTGTTCTTTTTCTAGCATCTTGCTGCCTGTTTATAATTGGACAACATAGTACAAGGAGAAGTACATGCCCCACAGTGAAAGCTCTCTGATAACACCCACTTGGATGTAACGAAAATTAACTCATTAGGTGACAAATCATTTGATTGTTAATATCCCTGCAACAGAGATGCAAAATAAAAAAAGAACTAACAATTATTTTTTTTTCTGCTCTGAAGCTACAACGTGTTTTCAGTTCAACATGAAAAATTTGGTGAAAGGCCCTCTGTAAATAAGTGACTCTGTTTGACTTTTCCAACATATGTGCAGTGACCAGGGTTACCTGTGATTAAATTTGTGTCCAAATGAAATCCAGTCTTTTTCAATTAACACCTA
This sequence comes from Phyllobates terribilis, assembly GCF_046119375.1. NCBI lineage: Eukaryota > Metazoa > Chordata > Amphibia > Anura > Dendrobatidae > Phyllobates > Phyllobates terribilis. The sequence continues at coordinate 3,330,107 of NW_027362871.1, read as the reverse complement.
ATAGTAATTGGGAAAAATAAAAGTTACACTATGCAAAAAATATCAACTCCGTAAATCTCCACCAGTACATAGAGTATATGAAATGAAACCTCTTACCATAAATACTCTGATGGTTCGGTAATAGGGGTCAAGTAACAGACTGGATACAGAGCAGACCTGAGCGGTGCGGTCCCATCCATCAGAACAATGAACGAGCACGCTGGCGCCCTCTTCTGACACGGCCTAAATGTGCAAATTAAATGTAAAATATTACACATTTATATAATTACAAATCTCGTTTATTCTCAGCACTAAAAGGATCATTTTTGTACAGTCCGTGCCTAGAATAGTACAAATCAGACAAGCAGCACTAGAATATGAACAGATACAACACATCTTACCTTTACAATGAAGATACCAGCATCTAGGATTGTTTTCACGTGTTTTAACCAGCCAGAGGATTCAAGACCCCAAAGAAATTCACCCATAGAAGGAGATCGGAGCTCACAAACTGCAATCATGAACAGAACAATAAGCTCACTATAGCAACAGATTCTGTATGTGAAGTATTTCTGCTCCAAGACTTGAGATAGAGAATATATATATCTATATATATATATATATATATATATATATATATATATACAGTCATGGCCAAAAGTATTGAGAATGACACCAAAATTATATTTTCACATGATCTGCTGGCCTCTGGTTTTTATTAGTGTTTGTCTGATGTTTATATCACATACAGAAATATAATTGCAATCATATTATGAGTACCAATAGGTTATATTGACAGTTAGAATGAGTTAATGCAGCAAGTCAATATTTGCAGTGTTGCCCCTTCTTCTTCAAGACCTCTGTAATTCTCCCTGGCATGCTCTGAATCAACTTTTGGACCAAATCCTGACTGATAGCAGTCCATTCTTGCATAATCAATGCTTGCATTTTGCCAGAATTTGTTGGTTTTTGTTTGTCCACCCGTCTCTTGATGATTGACCACAAGTTCTCAATGGGATTAAGATCTGGGGAGTTTCCAGGCCATGGACCCAAAATCTCTATGTTTTGTTCCATGAGCCATTTAGTTATCACCTTTGCTTTAGGGCAAGGTGCTCCATCATGCTGGAAAAGGCATTGTTGGGCGCCAAACCGCTCTTGGACGGTTGGGAGAAGTTGCTCTTGGAGGACATTCTGGTACCATTCTTTATTCATGGCTGTGTTTTAGGCAAGACTGTGAGTGAGCCGATTCCCTTGGCTGAGAAGCAACCCCACACATGAATGGTTTCAGGATGCTTTACAGTTGGCATGAGACAAGACTGGTGGTAGCGCTCACCTCTTCTCCGAATAAGCTGTTTTCCAGATGTCCCAAACAATCGAAAAAGGGATTCATCAGAGAAAATGATTTTGCCCCAGTCCTCAGCAGTCCACTCCCTGTACCTTTTGCAGAAAATCAGTCGGTCCCTGATGTTTTTTCTGGAGAGAAGTGGCTTCTTTGCTGCCCTCCTTGAATCCAGCCCTTGCTCAAAGAGTCTCCGCCTCACAGTGCGTGCAGAAGCACTCACACCAGCCTGCTGCCATTCCTGAGCAAGCTCGGCACTGCTGGTAGTCCGATCCCACAGCTGAAACAGTTTTAAGATACGGTCCTGGCGCTTGCTGGTCTTTCTTGGGCGCCCTGGAGCCTTTTTGACAACAATGGAAGCTCTCTCCTTGAAGTTCTTGATGATGCGATAGATTGTTGACTGAGGTGCAATTTTTGTAGCTGCGATACTCTTCCCTGTTAGGCCATTTTTGTGCAGTGCAATGATGGCTGCACGTGTTTCTTTAGAGATAACCATGGTTAACTGAAGAGAAACAATGATACCAAGAACCAGCCTCCTTTTAAAGTGTCCAGTGACGTCATTCTTACTTAATCATGACTGATTGATCGCCAGCCCTGTCCTCATCAACACCCACACCTGTGTTAATGGATCAATCACTAAAACGATGTTAGCTGCTCCTTTTAAGGCAGGACTGCAATGATGTTGAAATGTGTTTTGGGGGTTAAAGTTCATTTTCTGGGCAAATATTGACTTTGCAAGTACAGTAATTGCTGTTAAGCTGATCACTCTTTGACATTCAGGAGTATATGCAAATTGCCATTACAAAAAATGAAGCAGTAAACTTTGGAAAAATTACTATTTGTCTCATTCTCAATACTTTTGGCCATGACTGTATATATATATATATATATATATATATATATATATATATATATATAGGGTTGTGTAGGATACTCCAAGTGCGGATATGACTTAAAAATTGTACAATGAAATTGTAAAATTCTGTATTATTTATTATATTGGGGTTGGTCACTTTATATAAAAAAATTCCAAAAGGGTGATAAAATGTAATGTTTGGCACATACAACTATAGATTACTTCCCCAGAGTTTGCCTTCTTCCTAAGGTGCGCCTGGAGGCCATGTTTCTCCCCAGGTAAGTTATACACCTCTACCCATCTACGTGATGTACAAGAAAACATGATTCATCAGACCAGAACCCTTTCTTCTATTACTCTATGGTTCAGTTCTGATGCCCATATACCCTTGTAGGTGCTTTTGGCTGTAACCGGGTCAGCATGACAATGACCAGTGTGCATCTCCATATGTAATAAGCTGCAATACTTTATCCTGACATCTTTTCTTCATAGCCAAAACTTAATTTTTCAGCAATATGTGCCACAGTATTTCTTCTGCAGCACCGGACCAGCTGGGGCTACTGTACCTTTCGTTCCACACAAGTATCAATGAGCCTTGGGCGCCCATGACTCCGCCACCTGCTCACCGGATGTTCTACCCTGGTAGGCACTAACTATTGTATGCCAGGCACACCCCACAACACCTGCTGTTTTTGAGATCTTCTGACAACCCTCATGGGGGCACCTCTGACAAGGAGAATATTGAGATCTCTAGACATCATGATTTGTCCATTGAAAATGGAGCTGTTTAGGGAATAGAGCGCACAGAACATAGGGAAAAAAAACAGTGGAGGGGGAAAGAAATAATTTGAGGTGCTCACCTGGAGGGATTGTGAGAGTCACAGCTCCTAAACCAGGAGTAGTATAACGCTAGCTGCCATCTATAAGAAATATCTTTTATGTATTCTTTTACCCTATGCACAAAATAAACGTTCATGGAAAACTATGAATTGGCAGCAGCGTGTGCAATGTCCTCAAGGGCCAACATACATACGCTGAAAGAAGATTTGCAAATAACATTTTTCGCTGTTGCCCGTTCCTGTGGCACCATTAATGTACTAGGCCTTAATGAGTTTGGTGACATAACGTCTTGTGATCGCTATTTTAACTCTCTAAGAACCAGGGAGTTTTTTATTTAAGCGCTTTTTGTGTTTATGGAGCTGACGTTTTTATTGATACCAATTTGGAGCACATATAACGTTTTGCTAGCTTTGTATTGGATTTTTTTTGTTAAGTGAGGTGACAAAGAACCCACAATTTTGGCATTTTGATTTTTTTTTTCTGCAATGTTTACCGTAAAGGTTAATTACCATAATTCCATACTTTGATACATCTGACTTTTACGGATGTGGCGATACCAAATGTTTTTTTTTCCGTTTCTTTGTTTTTAATAGGGAAAACGTGGGATAGTTAAAAATTATCTATTTTTTATATTTTGACTTTTTATTTTTTTTTCATTTTTTTTGTACCCATTAGTGGACTTAAACATGTGATCCTTGGATTGCTTATATATACTGTAATACCACAGTATTGCGGTATTTACTAGAAATCATGGTTGCCTATGGCACTCAGTCTGCTGTAAAAAGTACTAAGATGGGCCTTAAAGGTAAAGGCATTTTGCCCATAGCGGTAGACCACGTGGCCACTATGGCGCTCATTAGCTGGGAAAGCCTGATGCTACAGGGCTTTCTTCTTCCGCATATCATTCTTTGAAAGATGGCCTTTGTTCCTCATCATTCAGCCTGTACGTCTGTGCTCGAAGTCTCAGCACTGCAGGTGCAATGACGTCACTAGATCGGGCCCTCTGTGCGCAGTTTTTTTTTATTTTGGCAACAAGAAAAGCGTATACTGTGGGATCCATCATACATGATGTGGGGCGGCCATCATACTGTGTGAGCGAACTGTTGGGGGCCATCATACTGTGTGAGCGAACTGTGGAAGACATCATACTGTGTGTGTATATGTGTGGGGGGCTGTAAGAGCATCATACTGTGTGTGTGTGTGGGGGGGGGAGTAGTGTAGGTGCATTATACTGGTGGGGTTTGCCATGGGGTCATCATGTTGTCCATGTAAGGACTACTGTGGGAGAAAATTATGACAGGAGATTCACTCCGAGGTATCGCACCGTGTGTGGAGGGCAGCATACTCTATGGGGTTTATTAAAATGGTATCAGTGTGTGCAAACAAGAGGAATCAGTAGCAGGGGCATTATTTCTGTGTCCAAGCCACAAAACATGTCCTCTCCCTGTATTTAAAAGTTGGAAAGTAGGCCCTTGTGTGACTGCATCAATATGTTATAACTCTGCCTAGTCCATCAATATAGACTCTTGGTATGGGGCCCCATGATTTCTATGAACGCCTCTGCTTAAGCTGGCCCCCGGCTGCTGTGGTAACCCATCGATTAACAGCGCACATTCAAAATAGTTAACAGACACCATCAGCTTCTTGTGGAGTTCCTGAGCCACCTCCACACACGCAGGCTCCTTCTCAGGATGTTCATTCACATCCTAATGCGGTGAGAGGTTACATATAAAAATAAAATCCTAAAATCTTGGAATTTTTGCTTTGCCCACTAATACTCCATTTACACAGACAGATTAGTGGCAGTAAACCACCACTAACTGGTAAATATTTACTGATTGTCGGAGGTTTAGAAGCCTGTTTACACAGGAAAACCATGCTAAATGATGTGCGTTGAACGTTCAGAAGGCGTAAGCTTTGCAGCTCCTCAGAAGAATTTTTTATTTTTACCAGGAGACCCGGACCCCCCGTGGTCTAGAGGTCTCAGGGGGTCTCAGCGCTGCTGGGACCCCTGGCCCTCCCCTGGCGGATCTGCGTACCCCCTAAGGAGGTCCCCGCATAAGCCTGCCGGCCCCGGGGGATACAGGGTGCTCCCTGGCGGAGACGCACACTGCATCTAGGGGTCCCTGCGAGCTCCGCCGTGGGGGGGAGCGAAGGGCCATGGCATCACACATCCCTGGGGGTCCCTGTGGCGCTCAGCTGGGTAAGTGCCCTGTGTGTGTGTGTGTGTTACTGTCTTATGGTGACTGCACCTTTTGTCTTTTCAGGCAGAGGTGTAATACTGGAGAATGCACATCACCGCTGCTGTTAGCAGGGGAGCGGGTCAGAGGAGCGCGGGCTCCGTTAGTGTAACGGGGGGGCGTGGCTTATGTTCTTGGCTGCCTGCCATCGTCTGTGCAGACAGGAAGCGCCTGGAAAGCGCGCGCTGGGCAGTCCCCGCCCCCCTCCTGCCTTCCTTCTCTTCGGCTCTGCAAACGGCCATTGCCTCACGGAGCTCAGCGCTGTCCTCTCCCTCCCCCCTGCTCTCCGCTCTCACACACAGGCTCCAGGAAGCTGGTGAGTCATCTGTTTGTCTCATCTCTACAGCACAGAGCGCTGCTGTCTTCTCTGCTGCATGCACACCTTAGTCCTTTTAAGGCAAGGTGCATTGCGTGTTCAGCAGCATTAACCCCTTCTGGCCATCATCAGAAAACCTTTTTTCTGCAATGCTGGGGTAGCTTTTCTCCCTCTAAGGAGAATCTTTAACCCTTCAGTGCTTGGTAAATTGTTTTGTGGGAACAGGCTGTGATAGCAGGATCTCACTTCCCCGGTTACTGTGCTCTTGTAAGGGGTTATTACTGCTCTTTCCGCGACGCTCGCTACTGAGTAGGGGGCATGTCGGATCAGGGTCCAGGCGGCGCGGACCTCTCTCCCGGCCCGCTTCAGGATCGGTCACGCGTATCTGATATGCCGGGGTTGACGGCGTCAGGTTCGTCTCTGGTCAGGGGCCTCAGTGATGTTAAAGCGCTCACTCGCTCCATTGACAGTCTGTCTGACCTCCTGGGTCACTGGGTATCAGCTAAGTCCCTACCGGCGCGGGGCAAGAAGCGCCACAGGCCTGTGGTGGCGCTGTCTCCTCCGCGCAGCGCATCAAAGGCTTCGGATTCACCGACAAGCTCTGCTGGTGAGATCTCCGATTCTGATGAAGAGGATCGGCAGGGTCGCTCGGCTTCGCTTTCAGGCCACGTGGATGCTCTTATTGGAGCCATGCGGGAAGTGTTATAGCTGTCTGAAGAGGTGACGAGGCCGGGCAAGTCGGCCCGGCTGTATCAGGAGTCGCGTCGGGCTCGTTCGACACTGCCAGCGCACGATGAACTTAACGAGGCGGTGGAGAGAGAATGCCTGTGTCCGGATAAGCGCTTCCAAGGGATGCGGTTTTTTGATGCCCTGTATCCCTGCTCCACAGAGACGATCGCTAATTGGGTCCCCTCTCCTGAAGTGGACGTGCCATTGTCTCAGCTGAGCAAATCTTCTTTGCTTCCGGTTAAAGGGAAGGCGAGTCTACAGGATCCGCTGGACAGAAGGACGGAGTTAGCGGCGAAGTCCATCTACGAGGCCGTGGGTCATGGATTCCGAGCGGCCTTGGGGGCCATGTGGGGACAGCCTGTACATCTAGTGCACTAGATAGGCGTTGGGCCAGATGGTGATGCTGAGCAGTGTCTGCCCTGGCTGGACCAGAATGGGAGACCACAGAATCCACAGATGATTCTGACCCAATTTCATGCCCAGCACATGCCTGACACCTAACATTATACTGGTGAGGCTTCCCTGAGATGGTTGGATCAGCTGCAGTCAGCATGGCAAGATGGGACTCCGCTGTCTGACGTGGAAAGGCTCTTCCAGCTGTTGGAAGAGGTGGCCCGATATAGCAGAGACGCAGTGCTGGATACTACTTTGTTTCTGTCCAGGGCTCAAGCCTCGGCCGTCACAGTCAGTAGAGCACTGTGGCTCAAACAGTGGACTGGAGACGCAGTATCCAAACAAGGTTTGCTTACTCTGGCGTACAAGGGCGGTCTGCTTTTTGGTTCGGACCTCACGGAGCTGATTGCTAAGGCCAAGGATGTGGCTTTGCCACAGCGGAAAGCAGCGGCCTCTACGTCTGACAGGTCAAGTGCCGGTAGTGGTCGTCGGTCCTTTCGACCCAGGGGACGATTCGATCAGCCCTCTTGGAGATTGGGTCGTCCCTCGTCTTCCGGTAAGAAGTCCACCCAGAAATCCCGTACTCCCTGGAAACAGCATTTCCGTCGGGACAAAAGGGAGGCTGACAAAAAGCCCGCTAAGGCGGACTGACGCCAGGATCCCTCTCGAGGGCTCTCGGGTGGGAGGTCGGCTGCTACAATTCGGGTCGGTTTGGGCGTCCCACGAATCGGACGCCTGGGTGACACGGGTTGTGTCAGCGGGCTATTTCATAGAGTTTCACTCTCTACCCCCGGACAGGTTTCGTCAGTCTCGCATCCCGTCCGTGCCCAAGCTGGCTGCTGCTCTGCTGCGGGAGGTCAACTCTCTTCTGCAGCAGGGTGTAGTGGTTCCGTTTCCGCCGGAGGACCGGGGAAGGGGGTTTTTACTCTAACCTTTTTGTGGTCCCCAAAAAGGAGGACAAGTTTCATCCCATTCTGGACCTCAAGGATTTGAATCTTCATGTCCGAATCCGGAAATTCCGTATGGAGTCTCTTCGCTCCGTCGTGGCGGCCTTGTCGCAGTACGATTTTTTGGTGTCGATCGACATCCGCGACGCCTATTTGCATGTCCCTGTTGGCAGGGCTCACCAGTGCTTCCTGCGTTTCGCCGTAGGCCAGGCCCATTACCAATTTGTGGCCCTACCTTTCGGGTTGGTCTCGGCGCCCAGGGTTTTTACAAAGGTTCTGGCGCCGCTCATGGCGCTCCTTCGAAAGCAAGGAGTTCCGATTCTCCCCTACCTGGACGACCTGTTAATTGTGGCGCCCACAGCGGAGGAGGCAGTGACAGCTCGCGATCTCTCCCTTCAGCACCTGGAAGACTTCGGGTGGCTGGTCAATTGGAAGAAGTCGTCATTGGAGCCGTCGCAGTCAATCCTGTTCTTGGGGATGCATTTCGACACCGTACGGGCAGTGGTGTCCCGCCCTCCGGACAAACAAGCGAACCTTCGTCACCACGTCCAGGCTATGAGGTCGGTGAGGGCGATGTCCCTTCGGAAGTGCATGCGCCTTCTGGGTCTGATGGTGGCAGCAATGGAAGCGGTGCCGTTTGCACAATTTCATTCCCGGGATCTCCAAGATCTTATTCTGACCCGTTGGGACCAATCGCCGACTTCGCTGGATCGCTGTGTCGTCATCTCCCGCAGGGTGCGAGAGTCTCTTGGATGGTGGTTACGTCTGGAGGCTCTATCCCTGGGGAAATCCCTTCTTCTCCCACGGTGGTCGGTGATTACCACCGATGCCAGCCTGACTGGCTGGGGGGGGGGTTTGGAACGACCTCTGGGTTCAGGGGGTCTGGTCGTCAGAGGAGTCGTCTCTGCCAATCAACATTCTGGAGTTGAGAGCAATATTTCTCTGCCTCCGACATTGGACGGTCCCTTTGAGCGGTCTGCCGGTCCGGATTCAGACGGACAATGCGACAGCTGTCGCGTATATCAACCATCAGGGCGGGACGAGGAGTTCCAGACTCATGATGGAGGTCTCTCGGATCCTGCTTTGGGCCGAGTTCAGGGTTCCAGTCATCTCCGCGTTTCACATCCCGGGTGTGCTGAATATCTCGGCAGACTTCCTCAGTCGCGAGCGGGTAGATCCCGGAGAATAGAGTCTTCATCCGGAGGTTTTTACTCTGCTGTGCTCCCGTTGGGGGACTCCCCAAGTGGACTTGATGGCATCCAGGCTGAACGCCAAGATTCCGACAATCATGTCCAGGTACAGGGACCCGGAGGCTGTGGCGGTAGATGCTCTAGTGGCCCCGTGGGACCAGTTCGAGCTGATCTATGTGTTTCCGCCGGTATCCTTACTTCCTCTGGTGATCAGGCGGATCAATCTCGAACGAGTATCGGCGATTTTGGTGGCGCCGGATTGGCCGCGGAGGGTGTGGTATTCAACGCTGGTGTCTCTTCTGGCAGCGCCTCCGTTTCCACTGCCTCTTCGCCCGGACCTGTTAACTCAAGGGCCCATTCGTCATCCGGACCTGAAGTCACTTCGTTTGACGGTGTGGCTCTTGAGACCGAAATCTTGACCCGTCGTGGGTTTTCGTCCGAGGTCATTGCCACCTTGCGGGCGGCCAGAGGTCCAGCTACGACTAGTATTTATCACAGAACTTGGGAGGCCTTCTATTCATGGTGTTCTGGATCGTCAAGGAACCCGAGGGTTTTTTCCATTCCCAACTTCTTGGCCTTTCTGCAATGTGGTCTGGTCAAGGGTCTAGCAGTTAGTACCTTGCGGGGTCAGGTCTCTGCACTATCCGGGCTTTTTCGGAAGGCTATTGCCTCACGCAGGGATGTGCGTTCATTTTTTCGCGGGGTTGCACATAAGTTTCCGCCTCGGAGGGCGGTTGTGGCTCCTTGGCGGCTCAATTTAGTTTTGGAGGCTCTTCAGCATGGGCCGTTTGAGCCTATGGATTCAGCTACGCTTTACTTGCTTTCTTGGAAGGTGGCCTTCCTGGTGGCGGTCACCTCTTTAAGAAGGGTTTCGGAGTTGGCGGCACTGTCTTGCTCGCCCCCTTTTTTGGAATTCCACCCGGATCGTGTGGCGCTTCGTACCCGTGGAGATTTTTTACCTAAAGTGGTGTCGCGTTTTCCACCTCAATCAGGACATCCTGTTGCCTTCCCTCTGTCCGAAACCAAAGAGTCTGAAGGAGCGGGCCTTGCACTCGTTTGATTTGGTGCGGGCATTGAAGTTCTATCTTTCAATCACGCAAGGGTTTCGAAAATCGGATTCTCTGTTTGTGATTCCTGCTGGTCGTCGCCGTGGTCAGCGGGCTTCCAAGGACACTATAGCTCGGTGGATATGTTCGGCTATCCTGGAGGCGTACCGGCTCAAGGGCGAGCCTTGTCCGGTTAAGGTTCAAGCTCATTCCACGAGAGCTGTTGGTTCGTCGTGGGCTTTTCGTCAGGGGGCTTCGGCAGCGCAGCTCTGCCGGGCGGCTACCTGGTGCTCCGTTCACACTTTTACTAAATTTTATAAAGTGAACGTGAGTGCTTCCGCCAATGCGGCCTTGGGACGCAGGGTCCTGCAGGCGGCAGTGGTTTAGGTTATCTCTTTATTTTTTGTTCGGCGCTTGTTGCGCACTTGCCTAAGTTGTTGGGGTGTTGGCGATCCTGCCACTGTTTCCCACCCTTGAGTTTTGGACTGCTTTGGGACTTCCCACTAGTAATGGATCTGTGTCTCCCTTCCTTCCCTTCTGCTGCTGAAAGACGGATTTTGGTAAGACCTTACCTGTAAAATCCTTTTCAGCGAAGGAAGGAAGGGAGACACAGCACCCTCCCATGGCAGAAGTGTATTATGGTTTTTCTAGATGCGGCGCGACTCCCTCCTGATGGCGGTCATCTGGTCTGGGGTTGGCGCACTAGGGCTCTGTTCCAGCATTGCCAGCTCATCGCAGTTGTCAGGTCCAGTAAGTAGTGCCTGGGACTGTGTGTTTTCATGCTGTTATATACATAACCTGTTCTCTCACATTTATGAATTTTCAGAAGGGGTTGTGTTGTTCCCCTGGTGTTGTCTGCTCTTCCTTAGCTTGTGTACGGACTGGAGTACATGGGAGTAGGAGGAGCCTAAGTTGGAGGGGCCGGTTGTCACTTTTTCTAAATCTGAGGTGAACTATCCTGTGGGGCTCCGCCTACCCCCACTAGTAATGGATCTGTGTCTCCCTTCCTTCCTTCGCTGAAAAGGATTTTACAGGTAAGGTCTTACCAAAATCCGTCTTTTTCTCGTTTTACCCTATAGCCTATTTACACTCCACTTCTCAGCAGCTCTCGTTTATAATCTTTCAGTGTAAATGCATATTAAGTCTCAGCATTGGCTTACCCTGCCTGTTCTGTAGAGATTCTCAGCAGCCATCTTATTATCATCACAGACAGGATTAAAATAAAAGGTAACATCTTGTCATATAGATAATACAGGATCCACCATTCACAAAAGGCGATGGTCTCAGCTGACCTTCTCCCCCCTCTCTGCACAATGACCTCTGCACAGGTCAGAGAGCATGCCTATAACCCAGTGAACATCCACAGTCTAAAGTGGTCCATATATCCACTGTAAGGCTTATCAGCTCAGGTAATATTGCCGCCTGATCATTTAGAGAGAATACAATTAGAAAAATCTTGACAATCAGAAATTAAAAACCTATTGATAAAAAAGAATATAAATGTCTGGTTTTAATAATTACAGAAATTTCTAGCTGATATATTCCTTAACATGATCAACACTCGTATAAGATGTAGATAGTACTCGGACCTCACAAGTGACCGTGGTCAGATAGTATTTAATCTAAATCACAATTAGTCAGGAAGCAGGAAACCACTAGAATAAAATTCCGCAAGTACAACAAACGTGATTGTATATTATCATGTCGTCACTGAATTTTGGGTCTTCTATCCTTTGGATTACGAGCTCGGAGAGAATGAAGACACAGGACAGGATGTTTGTGTCTAAACATACTCTAAAAACTTTATTACAAAACACAGGGCTAATATACACCCTAAAGGCAGGAAACGGATTTGCCATATATGGTTCGATTATACAGTTTAGCTGAACAAGCGAAAAAAACTAGTTTCTGTATGCTTTAAAATATTTAATTAGACTTATCTAGTTAGCAAGGTCATTTCATCTTTCTGCAAGAACACATTATTGCTACAAGAAGAAACATCTGGCCAGGGAGAATCACGTTATCTTTTTAGCAAGGACACGCTATTGATACAAGAAGGAACATTTCAGCTTGCTGTTTTTTTACCTAAAATAACTGTCAGACTTATATAGCATAGATGGGGCCTTTAAACTTGAGGGACTCCATCTTCTGCTATAACATTCCATCCTTTTGTTCCTTCATTTATCAATACGAATTTCTATGTTTTCTTTTAGTACAACGCTGAATACACATTAAAAAAAGCTTAAAAACCAAATAAACCGCAAGACACATTAGCAAAACCTGTAAAATAGCTTGTACTATACCAGCCAACCACCCACCAATACCTTTAAACCAATTTGCGGGATTTAGAAAGGAAAATCTCTGTGTGGAATTATTGGCCAAAGTATCTGAACAGTTCACTCAAAAGTTTATCTCTTCCCATGAGACTGGGACAGCGAGAAAGGGTATGCTAGTGGACGTCACAGGGGCATGTGTACATATCCAACAATTAGCAATGGTCTGGTTTTGCTCCTTTAGTCCATCGATTAGAGCAAGATGGTGTCTAATGAATCTATTGTCGTCTCCATCCATGGTGCCTAACCTAGTCCATGCACCTGTGGTCGCAAGGATGCAGGTAAGTATAAACAATGTCATCAGTCTTTGTCCGCTGGTTCTCCTAGTATCTTTTTGCAATGGGACGCGTGGATCCAGGTCTCTTTTCCCTCTAACTTAACGGCTGTGCTTGTGGTCAGCAGAACTTGAAAGGGTCCATCAAACCGTGGATCTAGGCTTTTCCTCACGTGTCTTTTTATAACCACCCAGTCTCCAGGTTGCAGCGTATGGCTGCTAGAGTCTTGATCTGGATCTGGAAGAGAACTGAAGACATTATCATGTACTTGCTTAATCTTTTTGTGTAAAGTCCTCACATAGGAACTTAGCACATGGTTGTTCATTTCTAATGCTTGCGGATAGAAACACCCTAGGCTGGGTACGTTGCCAAACAATATCTCATATGGAGAGAGTCCAGTCTTTCTATTAGGCGTGTATCTTACTGAAAACAGAGCAAGTGGTAAACAGTCCGGCCATGGTTTTCCTGTCTCAGCCATGGCTTTCTGAATTTTTAATTTCAATGTCCCATTCAGTCTTTCCACTTTACCACTACTTTGTGGGTGATATGGGGTATGGAATGCTTGTTGAATTCCTAGAGCTGACATGACTTCATTCATTATTTCACCTGTGAAGTGTGTACCTCTGTCACTCTCAATTACCTCTGGTACCCCATACCTGCAGACCACCTCCGCAAGCAGTTTCTTTGCGGTTGCCGCAGCCGTGGCTTTGGCAATCGGGAAAGCCTCTGGCCATCCTGAGAACAAATCAATACAAACCAACACATATTCCCATGATCCTGACTTTGGCAGCTGAATATAATCAATTTGCAGTCTCTCGAATGGATAGAGGGGCCGGGGGGTGTGTTTGGGTGGTGTTTTAACTACTCTACCCTGATTATGTGTAGCACATATCATGCACCCTTGTACCAGGTTTTCAATACAGGTGGAGAATCCTGGTGCCACCCAATGTTTCTGCATCACACTCATCACACCCGTTTTAGATTGGTGTGTCGGCCCATGTAGTATCTGGGCAGCTGCTGGGTACAGTGCCCTTGGAAGTCATCGTCGTGTCCCTTTCCCCCATACCCCATTTGCTTCATTCAGGCATGCACCTTCCTTTAACCACTTATCAACCTCCTCCTTTTGAGCCTGAGCCTGCATTTGGGATAAGATGTCCTCCGACACAAAGGGGTTTTTAGGGGCACTTAACTGACGTACTGTTGACCCTTGTTGCGGCTTACAGGCTGCTGTTTTTGCCGCTGCATCTGCCATCGCATTTCCTCTGCTTACCTGGTCGGTGCGTCTGGTATGTGCTCTTACCTTTATGACAGCTACTTGTTTAGGTAGTTGTAGCGCATCAATTAACTGCTGGACCGCATCAGCATTCTTAATGGGGTGTCCTGCTGCTGTCAGGAAACCTCTTGACTTCCATATTGGACCAAAATCATGCGATATACCGAATGCGTACCTAGAATCTGTGTAAATGTTAACAATACTACCTTCCGCTAGTTTACAGGCCTCGGTTAGGGCCCTAAGTTCAGCTTCTTGAGCCGACTGGTGTGGGAGCATTGGTTCTGCCTTGATTACTGCATTGAGGGAGACAACTGCATATCCAGTATGGAAGGTACCTGAATCGTCCTGATGACGGGATCCATCTACAAAAAATTCAAAATCTGCATTTTGTAATTCATGTTCAAATCCAGTAGGTAAACCTGCCGTTTCTTGTGCCATCATTTGTACACAGTCATGAGGAACTTCCTCTCTTGGATCTTCCTTAAAAAGCACAGTACCTGACTCCTCCTTTAGATCCGAGAGAGGTAACAAAGTTGCTGGATTCAGGGTAGTACACCTCTGTAAAGAAACATTGGGAGGCATTAACAGTGCACATTGTAACCTGAGATGACGTGCTGCTGAGAGGTGAGCGGGTTGCACTTGATTCAATATAGTGTAGACATCATGAGGTGTTAGAACGGTGAGTGGGTGGTCAAGAACAATGTCTGCGGATTTATGGAGTAATAGTCCAACAGCATGCAGAGCACGTACACAGGATGGTGCACCTCTGGCTACCGCATCCAATCTGCCACGAAAGTAGGCAACAGGTCTCTGATTATCACCGTGTGTTTGAGTTAAAACTCCTGCTGCATGTCCAGCTTGTTCATGAAGGTACAGAGTAAATGAGAGCTCATAATTAGGGGTACCCAAAGCTGGAGCGGCCAAAATACGGTTCTTGAGAGAATAAAAACAGTCTATTGCCTCTGATGTTAGTACAAAAGGTGTTGGGGTAAGACAGTCATAGAGGGGCTGCATTAAAACAGAGATGGCATGAATCCACTGTCTGCAATAGGAAACAAGTCCAAGAAAAGTTCTGAGGGCTGCAACATTAATGGGGACGGTGAATGCCTGTACTGCTTGTTTGCGTGCATTTCTTAAATGACGAGCTCCTGGTGTAATGCAATGTCCCAAAAAGGTGACTGAAGATTTACAAAACTGAAGCTTATCTTTCGATGCCTTGCAGCCAGCGTGATAGAGAAACAACATAAGCGATATAGTTGCACTATGACATTGTTTCCTGGAGGGGGCACAAATGAGCAGGTCATCGACATATTGCAGAACAACGATATGTGGTTCAGACCATCCCTCCAGTATTTCCTGCAGGCTTGCAGTGTACATTGTGGGTGAATTCTGGGCACCCTGTGGCAACACTGTCCATGTATATTGACTACCCTGGAATGTGAAAGCAAACAGGTACTGGCAGTCAGGATGTAATGGTACACTGAAAAATGCATTTGCCAAATAAACCACTGAAAAGCAAAGAGAATTAGAAGGTATCTGTGACAGAAGAGTATGCGGGTTGGGCACAACTGGTGTTAGAAGTTCTGTGGCTTTGTTAACCAACCGGAGGTCATGGACCATTCTATATGCGGCTGGTTGTCCTGGCACGCTCTTTTTCTTTACTGGGAACAGGGGAGTGTTGCAAGGGGACTGGGTTTTGACTAGGACTCCTCTCTGTAGTAATTTTTGGACCTGCTGGGCTATGGCATTCTCCTGAGCCGAGCTAAGGGGATACTGCTTCTGTTGAGGCAAGATGGCTCCTGGTTTTAATTTCACCATTACTGGTTGAACTCTTAACCTACCAACATCTGTTTTGCCTGAGGCCCAAAAATCATGTGGTACAGCCTGCTCCAATATCGGGGGAAACTCATTTGTCTCTTCTATGCTGGCAATATCTAGTGACATAATTTTGCAAAGGGTACTTGGTTTTAAACCTGGGGTCATGGTGACAGTGCCATCGGGATGATACTCAATATGTGCTTGTAATTGGGACAACACATCATTTCCCAAAAGGTTACATTGGCCTCGGGGCGATACCATGAGCTGGCTATGTACAGTAGCTCCTTGAATTTGCAGGGGAATTCTTTTAGTGACAGGAAGCAGGACAGACAGGGAATTGAAGGGGGTGGCAATGACATGATGTGAAAAATCAGTGTCAGTATATGGCCAATCACCTTGCGTAATTACTGAATTGTCGGCCCCCGTATCTACTTGGAAATCGATTTCATGTCCCCCTGGTAGGTTCACCTGCACTATACAACTGGGAGTTGGGGGTAAGGAGATGAGGGGG
Source organism: Phyllobates terribilis (assembly GCF_046119375.1). Classification (NCBI taxonomy): domain Eukaryota; kingdom Metazoa; phylum Chordata; class Amphibia; order Anura; family Dendrobatidae; genus Phyllobates; species Phyllobates terribilis. The sequence continues at coordinate 3,314,022 of NW_027362871.1, read as the reverse complement.
TTCATGTGCAAGCTTCCCTCATCCTATGGGGGCGTTGTTTGGTCGGCTGGAGGACCCGTACTCTGAGCATTTGGATACGAGTTGGTCCTACAGTTCTTTCTAAAATGTCCTGGCTTTTTACATCCGTAACATAGTCTCTGTCCTTCTCCTTCAGTCTGTCCTCTGCCTCTGTTGTTTCTGGGGGTCGTCTCTACTATATGTATTCTGGCAGCTCTTTTTGCCTGCGCTATGTCATGCTGTGCCCCCTGAGCTATTCTAGCTAAATCTTCTGCCTTCACTGATCTCCAGTCCGGTCTACTTGCTTTTACCTTCTCTGCAATCTCTTTCTTTAGTCCATTCATGAAAGCACTTGCTAATACCCTCTCACTAGTCTTATTCCCGGGGTTGAACCCCATTTCTGACCAGGTTTTCTTTAGTGCATAGAAATAATCCTTAGGATCTTCCTCCTTTCCCTGCACTCTATCTTCTAGTGTAACTTGCTTTTCTGCTTGCCTGTCTTGACATGCTTTTACCAACGCTGCTGCGAATAGGACTCCAGCTGCTGCATCATTAGATTCTGCATCTACGGGTCCGGTCCTATTGGCATACTGTTTTTTTGTCTCATCTATCAACCTATTATAGCGGGCTTCATCTGCCAATTTTCCCTTAATTACCCCCTGCAGATCTATTCTAGTGGCATGATACGTATCCTGTATGGTGGTGATCATTCTAGCAAAACCCATAGGGGACTGGGACGGATCTGGCAGCTGGGAGATCAGTGCCAACTGCTCTGAAGGACTCCATGGTCTATACATTAACATTGTACGAGCTTCCTGACCTGGAACCACTGCATCCCCCCCTGCTGCTGCTGCTGCTGGTGCTCCTGGCACAACTACCGTCCTCATTGGGAATAGACTAGCTGGGTGGGGTCTCGGTCCTCCACATGCCACACAGATGTCTACTGTCAAGGGGTTCTGTTGTCCACATCTGGGGCAAACCCAACATTTAGGTTCCTGGGAATTCTGGTACTGGGGTGGGGGTGACGTCGGGAGCGGACAGGGAGGAAAATCTGTCATTCCAGTTTTTGTCAGTCTGTAACGTCCGTCTCCTAATTCTTCAATCTTTCCTTCAAAATAAGCGCATGCATTCATCCATACATCTACTGTCTTCAACAGACCCTTATCTTTCAACCATCCATGATAGGAGTTAAAGAAGGATTTCCATTTCTCTCCATTCATCTCTCCATTCTCATTCATTCCCGCTTTACACAATATTTTGTCAATTCCAATCAGTGCCTGTTTCCCTTCTCTGCGTACCACTAAGTCTTTGGCTATAATGCCTTCCTTGGCATTTTGGTTCCCTTTTTTTTTCGGTTCTCCTCACCTAGAAGAGACTCCTCAGTCACTTAGACAATGGGCCACAAAGGTTTCTGAACCATTCCACTACTAGCCTCTCTAGGACTTATACGCCAACCAGAAAAACAGACCAAAAACATCAATCCCGGGACACATCCACAACACAATCATCGGATCCATACTTTCATTAAATTCTCCAAAGGATAGAAGGCAGGACTGTCAATTTATCTGAGGGATTCTACTGGTTCAAAGGGACCTGAGCCAGACAACAATCTGTTGAATTACCTGGGGAGCCGACCGCTCGGGGGTGAGGGAGTCTCTTCTATGCAGTGATATAATTAGGTAGAATATAACAGTTATTCTTACCTCAGCACTGTATATATCACCAACAGAGAGCTTCACTCGTCCCACGTCTCGGACCGGTCGAGCACCCTTGGGTAGATTAACTCAAGGTCCCTGTTCGAGGCGCCAGCTGTCGTCACTGAATTTTGGGTCTTCTATCCTTTGGATTACGAGCTCGGAGAGAATGAAGACACAGGACAGGATGTTTGTGTCTAAACATACTCTAAAAACTTTATTACAAAACACAGGGCTAATATACACCCTAAAGGCAGGAAACGGATTTGCCATATATGGTTCGATTATACAGTTTAGCTGAACAAGTGAAAAAAACTAGTTTCTGTATGCTTTAAAATATTTAATTAGACTTATCTAGTTAGCAAGGTCATTTCATCTTTCTGCAAGAACACATTATTACTACAAGAAGAAACATCTGGCCAGGGAGAATCACGTTATCTTTTTAGCAAGGACACGCTATTGATACAAGAAGGAACATTTCAGCTTGCTGTTTTTTTACCTAAAATAACTGTCAGACTTATATAGCATAGATGGGGCCTTTAAACTTGAGGGACTCCATCTTCTGCTATAACAATCATTAGGCTATATTTAGTAGCTTTACCGAGAATTCTATAATAAAGGCTCAGTGGTCAATGTTCTCGTGTATAAAACATTCACATAACATAAAAATAAGTAACAATGCATAACACTGACGTGGTAAATATAAAGCTTCCTCCTAAAAGGAAAACCCCACGCGGGGAGAGGACCACATCTGAAGACTCGACAATGACACATTATGATGGAATGATCATCTCGGAGCTTCTCCTGCTGAGCCTTCACCTCTTTCCAGGACATCGAGGAAAAAAAGAAAATACCTGACTATTCAAGGAACCATTCCTAAATAATTCTTAGTATTCTGGGATATTTGGCTGCATCCATTCTTTATGGAAATAAGGATCTACAAAAGCCAAACTGTTGTAAAATGCAGCAAATGTTCTATTGTGTGGTATACTGGGATCTATGGGGGCTTCAAACTCTGGGGTGACCATTATAAAGCAGCACAGAGCCCATTGTATAAACTCTACTGGTATATTTAGCTGTATTAGAACCAAAATATCTAACTGAAGGCCCACCATACATATTAGACTAATGTTGACCTATCCCACCGATATTGACAGATTCAGCTGAAACTCAAATGTGTATGGGGGCCCAGACAACTGATTGTTGGGGAAGTTAAAGGGGTATTCCTATCTCCAAGATCCTATCCCAATATGTAGTAGGTGTAATAATAATATTAGCAAATACCTCCAATTAGAAATGTAGTATAGTCCTTCTGATTAGCAATGTTGCTTACCCCATGTGCAAGGCATTGCAGTAGCTTAGGCATCCATGGTTACGACCACACATAGTTACGCTTAGTGGTCGTAACAATGAATACCTAAGCTACTGCAATGCCCTGCACATGGGGTAAGTGACATAGCTAGTCAGAAGAACTATCCTACATTTATAATTGTAGGTATTTGCTAATATTATTATACCTACTACATATTGGGATAGGATTTTGGAGATGAGAATACCTCTAAAGTGTCCGACATGTCCGATTTTGAACTATTGATCCTTCTGTTTCCCTGGAGATAGCTTATCACCAAAGATGTAGGACTGCGGTTCTCTTATAGAGAACACAGAGACACTCGGCTGAAGTACTCTTGTGTATGGGACAACGCTTTACTGTTGGAATTGCTGTGGCATATGAGAGGAGACTGACTATGAGCATCACTATCACGGTGAAAATATTTAGGATTTTTAAAGTCCTAATTTTAGGAGGTCCAAGTCCTAAAAAAATATTATTAACCAGGAACAATGTATTATTTAGAAAAAGACTCATCCATCGCCTGATTGGATTGTTTATAGTCATCTCATCTGCCCATGTAAACAGGACGTGCTGCCGACAATAAGCAACCATCTTGGTACACTTTGTATCGGCCCTTTTGAAAAGGCTTTATATGAGCACCGGTGGACTTGTTAGTGGGGCTGTGGCCTGACGCTGATGATTGGCCACACTATCTATCAGTATTCGGTCAGTATTTTTTCTCAGGAGTGGGAGCCAAAACCAGGTGAGGAACAATCAGAGAAACGGTCTAATAGAAACAAGTCACCAATTCTGCATTTATCACCCACTCCTGGTTTTGGCTCCCACTCCTGAGAAAAAATACTGACTGATTACTGATAGTGGGGCCGTGGCCTCAGGCCACAAGTCCACAGTGCATGACCGTGCTCATTCATGTGTATTTGTACATGTGAGATCTGAAATGAACGTGAACGACTGTGACCTGTTTGGTGAGATAAAGGTTACTGACGCACTTGATCTAAACTTAGTCCCGCAGTCCGGCTTCACCCATTTTTTTCCTACAGATCATATTACCTGAACTTATCATGTGTCTTCCCAGGCTGTAAACAGAGAGGAGGCAGTACATTGTAAAGACGAGGCCTACAGCGTCCAAAGCCCAAACCCGAGAAGCCAACAACTAATCTGTCATGTGTACAAATACATTCCACCCCTCTGTTATCCTGATCAGACAAGGAGCTCACATGGCTCATTACAGGACGGGACGGAAATTCTCTTAAAGTGATCTACACCTCCGACATTAAATGTGACGATACGTTTCTAATGTCTAGACGGAGTGAGCCGTCTTTCTTTTTGACGAAGAAGAAGCCTGCTCCCGCCGGGGAGGTAGATTTCCGGATAAATCCCCGGGCCAGATTCTCCTCAATATATTCAGACATGGACCGGGTCTCAGCAGCGGACAAAGGGTAAAAACGCCCACGGGGAGGAGTAGCGCCAGGTATCAGGTCGATTGGGCAATCGTATGGTCTATGAGGGGGTAATGTCTCTGCTTCTCTTTTATTAAAGACATCCGCATAAGACCAATAGGGAACCTGTAGGCCGGGTAGATTGGCTGGGGTAGGAGAAGGACAGGCAGGAAGAACGGGAACTAAACAAGTCTTATGGCAGTCCTCTCCCCAGCGAAGGACTTCTCCGGTCTGCCAATCAAGCATGGGTGCATGTTTCTGGAGCCAAGGTAGGCCTAGCAAGAGGGCGTGAGAGAGTCCAGGCAGAACATGGAAGAAGATGCTCTCAGAGTGCAGCATTCCCACCTGCAGAGTTATGGATTCGGTGATGAGTTGAATGGGATGCGGTAAGAGACCCCCATCCACGGAGGCGACAGATAAGGGTACAGCCAGGGGTTTGGTGGGAATGTGGTATTTCTCTACCAGGGATAGAGAAATGAGATTTCCGGCAGCTCCAGAGTCAAGTTGAGCTAGTTCACAGAAACTGTTCTCCCCGCAGATGATAGAGACCGACAGCATCAGAGATGGAGAGGGTTTACTCTTGTCTAGGACGACCTCTCTGAGCGATCCTAGACACAGGTGTTTCCCGACCTCTCCGGGCAGGAACGGATCCGGTGCTCCTTACTGCCACAGTAGAAGCAGCTCCCCTCGGCACGGCGTAATTCTTGACGGGTTTTGACCATCTTGGTCTGGTCGACCTGCATAGGCTCGGGTGAGTGCGCCTGAGGAGGAACGGAGGAAGTGACGGGTTTCTGAAAGGTAGGGGCAAGGCGTGGAAACCTCCTCTCACGGGTGACCTCTTTGGTGCGCTCCTGGAACCGGATGTCAATCCGGGTGGCGAGTGTTATTAAGTCGTCGAGAGTGGTAGGAATGTCCCGACCGGCGAGTTCATCTTTAATACGGCCGGACAGACTCTCCCAGAAGACGGACACCAGGGCGTCGTTATCCCAGGCAAGCTCCGAAGCAAGGGTACGGAACCGTATGGCATATTGGCCCACGGTGAGACTTCCTTGACGGAGGCATAGCAGAGATGAGGCGGATGAGGTCTTCCGTCCTGGTTCGTCGAAGACTTTCCGGAAAGCCGTGAGAAAGGCTGGCAGGTTGGACACCAGGGAATCTCCTCTCTCCCATAGAGGATTTAGCCAAGCCAGCGCCTCCCCCGTGAGATGGGACATGATAAAGGCTACTTTGGCTCAGTCGGTGGAAAACTGATGTGCCAAAAGTTCGAAGTGCAGAGTGCACTGGTTAGTGAAGCCCCGTGCCTGACCGGGATCTCCGCCAAAACGAGGCGGGGCGGAGAGACGGGGACCGGGAAGGGATGCTATGGTATTGCTGTGCAGCGGCGGCGCCGGGGTAGTAAGTGTGCGAGTGGAAGCAGCTCCCGATGAGACAGTCAGTGTGTCCAGGCGAGAGTTAACACGTCCACACGTCGTCCAACAGCCCAACATGGATGATGAGAAGCTGCAGGGCGTCACATAATCCGCGATATTCAGGCAGAGAACACAAACCGCAATGTGCTGCCACCGACATCTTCATCAGCTCAAGAGGAGGCGACTGTGTAAGAACATCACCGTTTTGTTTTCCCCCCTGAATATCGTGGATTATTAGATGACTGATGTTCTGCTACTTTTTCTTTTTGAAGTTGTCTACACACATAATGGCTGCAGAGGACTGAGAGAAAGTCCATAGGGAACAAAAGAGAAGTCGGGAACAGAAGGGGAGACGAGGGCTGAGCCACTTACACAGACAGAAAGCTGAGGAGGACATGTTATTACTCCAGGATCTGCTCCATTCATTCCTTATGTGGCATCCAAGTGCTGAGCTCGGCTTTTTCCAGAGCCCCATAGAGAATGAATGGAGCTGCAGTTGTTCCCTGACTTTCCGTTCCTTCCCGATCAGACGATGGTTCGCAGTGGTCAGACCCCACGATCAGTAAGTGATCACTGAGCCTGTGGATAAGTGATAACTAAAGTTGACAAATCCCCAGGCCCGGATGGGATACACCCGCGAGTACTGCAGGAATTAAGTAATGTCATAGATAGACCATTATTTTTAATCTTTAAAGATTCCATAATAACAGGGTCTGTACCACAGGACTGGCGTATAGCAAATGTGGTGCCAATATTCAAAAAGGGGACAGAAACCGAACTTGGAAATTATAGGCCGGTAAGCTTAACCTCTACTGTGGGAAAAATCCTGGAGGGTTTCCTAAGAGATTCTATAATAGAGTATCTGAAGAAGAATAGCCTCATGACCCAATATCAACATGGGTTTACAAGGGACCGTTCCTGTCAGACTAATCTGATCAATTTTTATGAGGAGGCAAGTTCTGGACTGGACCAAGGAAATGCAGTGGATGTTGTGTATATGGACTTTTCAAAAGCTTTTGATACGGTTCCACACAAAAGGTTGATACATAAAATGAGAACAATGGCGATAGGGGAAAATATATGTATGTGGGTTAAGAATTGGTTCAGTGATAGGAAACAAAGGGTGGTTATTAATGGAAAACACTCAGACTAGGCCTCATTTAACAGTGGGGTACCACAGGGGTCAGTATTGGGCCCCCTTCTTTTTAACATATTTATTAATGACCTTGTAGGGGGCATACAGAGTACTATTTCAATATTTGCAGATGACACTAAACTCTGCAGGGTAATCAATACAGAGGAGGACAATTTTATATTACAGGAGGATCTATGTAAACTAGAAGCTTGGGCTGATAAATGGCAAATGAGCTTTAATGGGGATAAATGTAAGGTAATGCACTTGGGCAGAGGAAATAAAATGTATAATTATATGCTTAATTGTAAAACACTGGATAAATCTGTCACTGAAAAAGACCTGGGTGTATTGGTGGACGACAAGCTCATGTTTAGTGGCCAGTGTCAGGCAGCTGCTGCAAAGGCAAATAAAATAATGGGATGCGTTAAAAGAGGCATAGATGCTCATGAGGAGAAGATAATTTTACCTCTATACAAGTCATTAGTGCGACCACACTTAGAATACTGTGTACAGTTCTGGTCTCCGGTGTATAAGAAAGACATAGCTGAACTAGAGCGGGTGCAGAGCGACCAAGGTTATTAGAGGACTGGGGGGTCTGCAATACCAAGACAGGTTATTACACTTGGGGTTATTTACTGTGGAAAAACGAAGGCTTAGGGGTGATCTTATTACTATGTACAAGTATATGAGGGGACAGTACAAAGACCTTTCTACTGATCTTTTTACTCTGAGGCCAGAGACGGGGACAAGGGGGCATCTTCTACGTCTGGAGGAAAGAAGGTTTAATCATAATCACAGACAGGGATTCTTTACTGTAAGAGCAGTGAGACTATGGAGCTCTCTGCCTCATGATGTTGTAATGAGTGATTCACTAATAAAATTTAAGAAGGGCATGGATTCCTTTCTTGAAAAGTATAATATTACAGGTTGCAAAAACTAGATTCCATGATAGGGCGTTGATCCAGGGAACTAGTCTGATTGTCGTATGGAGTCGGGAAGGAATTTTTTTCCCCAATGTGGAGCTTAGTGTTTGCCACAGGGTTTTTTTTTGCCTTCCTCTGGATCAACATGTTAGGCTATGGGTTGAACTAGATGGACTTAGTCTTCCTTCAACCTTAAAAACTATGTTACTATGTATGTAACTTGTTATCTTCAGACATCCCCTCTAAGCAATGGCGCACGCCAGCAGTGAAGGCGGGAGGAGACGCTGGGTACAGGGAAGACTTTACCTCTGGGGGCCACATATAGGGCATGTGAGGGGTGGACACTTCCCGTATTCACCATTACTGAGCCCCCGCTCTGTACCGCTCTTATCTGAGTGCAGGAGACACAGCAGTCACTAATCAGCCACTCTCCGGCACTTGCAGCTGTCCGAGCTCTGCTGTGAATGTTAGGGGTGAAGTTCGGGTCCTAGGAGGCAGTGACTATGCAGCCTGCAAAGCAGATGACAGCCCGGGTACCACGTCTCCGGATAAATCTCCACCTTGTGAGCTGCTTCTTGTGCAGCAGCCCCATGCAAGTCGCTCCGCTCTCCTCAGCCAGCTCCTGCTGAAGACTGAGCTCCTCTGCCCAATCTAGGAGCCCAATAGCCCTGATCACACCAGTGGTAGCCCAGTGCTGCTGGGGGGGGCAGGGCTAGATCCGATTTACAGATAGCAAACTAATCAGCCCTAGATATTTCTAATAGCTGCAGAGCAGGCGACATAACTCTGACCGGTGTCCTCATAGACCTCTCCTCAGCCGGGACTAATAAGAGCAGTAAGATGGCCGTCATGGGGTCCATTGTTAGATCTCGGCTGCCATAGAAACTCATCGGCACCATGATCGCGCCTCCCTCTCCGGTCTTAAGTGCCTAAATGCTGTGAAAGCCACTGACTGTGTCATATAAGGGGTTAAGCTGCCAGGATCAGGGTTGGCTCCACTGCTGGCGCCTGAGGCAGGAGCGGGACTGTGTTATACCGCCACACGACTGCCGCAGATCTTGTAAGAGTCCTGACTGCACCTGCCTGATGATAATGTGTCCTATAACGCGGGTCCTGGTACCAGACTGCCCTTTACATATTAATCACTAGCAGGGAACCAGTTACTTACAGGTTCTAGTTTCTGATGTGTTTCCAGGACCTGTAGTTATCAACATTTTACCCTTAAGGCCCAGTTATAATATTACTGCAACACTCTCACTACATATGAGCATCCTGTACCTGTATACCTGCCCTGTGTGCGGCGCAAAAGTATATAACAAAATGTGTGTACACAAATACCTATCTCCTGAATGGTATTACTGCTAGATCTCCTGTACATAGAAATATGAGGTTCTTAGCGCACACTTTGAGCAAATTGTGCGAGCCCATCTGCCACCGTCAAGGCGACCTCTTCAGATGGGTCCCTACACTAACACTACACTAACTTACTAACTGGGACCACCATTTTTAATGTTTATTATTACTGTACTAATGCAATCAATTGTACCTGTTATAATTCATTTTTTAATTAGTTTTATAATTTTTTATTACTCTTGTGTTTATGATAATGGTATTACTAAAATCCCTATACTTAGTGTTGATCCAGAAGAAGGCAAAAACCCCAGGACACCTTCAGCCAATTTGTGTCACAGGGGAAAAATTCCTTCTTGACCCCGAGAAAAGGCGATCAGTCCTAGGACCCTGGATCAAATCTAATAATGTTATTACTAGTTATTAATAATTCTTATTAATATTACACAACTAATTGTACTGCTACTGCAGTTATTAGTATTTTAATTTAGGTTTTTGTACTTTTTATAGATTATATATTATTTATGTCCTGCTATCTTATTACTTTGCTATTCTAACTTTTCTATAACTACTTAAAATAATCAAAACAACACTATAATTATTTTTATATTCTTACTATTATTAACATCCTGCTATCTTATTACAGTATTATTCTACTTTCCTATCACTACTAATACTACCCTATACCTAGAGTGTTGATCCAGAAGAAGGCAAAAACCCCAGGACACCTTCAGCCAATTTGTGTCACTGAGGAAAAATTCCTTCTTGACCCCGAGAAAAGGCGATCAGTCCTAGGACCCTGGATCAAACCTAATAATGTTATTATTAGTTGTATAATTAATATATTACTTATTGTACTACTGGAGTTATTTTAATTTATGTTTTTATTTTTATAAATATAGCTATTTAATATTCTTCTTATTATTAATAACCTGCTATATTTTTACATTATTATTATTCTTTCCTATCACTACTAATACTACCCTATAACTACAGTATTGATCCAGAAGAAGGCAAAAACCCCAGGACACCTTCAGCCAATTTGTGTCACAGGGGAAAAATTCCTTCTTGACCCCGAGAAAAGGCGATCAGTCCTTGGACCCTGGATCACACTGCTATTCTACCTACTACTATTACTACTGTTATTTTATTACTATTTTATTTATTTCTTACTATTATCACTAGTATTATTACTCTTATTACACTAATACTGATACACTACCACTATATTACACTATCCTGCTGTTATTTGGTGGTCTGATACTTACCAGCCGGTATTGCCGTATGTGATGTTATCGGCAGAGAGGTTCCAGCAGGATGGTCCACATGATGTTCCTCTTTCCTCTCAAATACCGGTTGATGTACTGGCGGAAGTTGGTCTGGTTTTCCTTCTTCCTTCTTGTTGGGATCGGTTGTCTTCTTTTCTGGCCTTTGGCCGTCACTTCCCCCCTAGGGATCTTGATGTGGAGTTTCATCTTCTTTGCTTTCTCTTCTTTCTCTTCTTTCTCTTCTTCCTCTTCTTCCTCTTCATCCAGGTAGGCGCACAGTTCTTTTAGTGTCTTCTGTCTTAAATCCATGATGTCCAGCTTTATCTTCTTTGCTGCTTTCTCCTCTTCTTCCTTCTCTTCTTCCTCGTCTTCCTCTTCATCCAGGTACTTGCGCCGTTCTTTTAGTTCCTTGCGCCTTTCTTCCCTCTTCCTTTTCTCCCTGGCTTTATACTCTTCGATGCATCTTCTTTGGGCAATGGGGTTGGTCGGCATAAGGCGCTGGAAGAGAAGAGATGAAGTTAGGAGGCTACAAGGAAGATCCGAATACACAGCTACCTTATAGAAGAGGCCGTAGCGTTGCCCTGAGTCGTCTCACTGACCTCCTTCTTGTAGAGGGGAGAAGGGAGAAACTTCACACAATATGCCAGTCTCCTCAGCTGTTCCTCAGGACTGATGTAATCTGCAGAAAACACAACCAGATATTAGGAGCAATCCTCACCGTACAAAGAGGACGTATGTATGTTAAGACTGTCAGAAGGAGCTCACTGATGGATTCTCAGTTAACTAGTTCTGCAGCCAGCAATAGACAGTACAGCACAGAGGGTACAGGAGGCAAACTGTGCACAATTTTCAATAAAACTCAGAAAAATATTTACCACCAAGTATATGCATTAAAGGAAAGAAAATGTCCCCACAGATGAGTCTGTTTAATGAAAACCCCAGAAAGCCATGTAACAAGAGTATAGAGAACGGTGAGTGAGTGATGGATACTACCGGGTCCAACGCTGGCAGAATACTCCATCCCCATGGTGTCCGCTGATATCTTCTCTTGTAGAAATGTATCCAAAATCTATAAAACCTCAGGAGGCGTCAGCAGAGGGTTTGGTGATTGGCTGATATTTCTTTGGTCTTAGAAACATTGGCTATAAATAATTCGGGGGCTCTGCTGGGGAAAGGGCAAATTGGGAAATGTGTAGGATATTTACTGTTCTGTATCTGAGCTTCATTAAAGGGGAATTATCAGATGGAACAAGTCATCCCCTTATCCCTGGGCTCGGTGACGACTGATAGATCAGTGGGGTCCGACCGCGGGAAACTCCAGCAATCACCAAAAAAGGGCAGTGACCCCCATTAGAAGTGATCGCTGGATCCTTCCAGATGGGAGATGTGATGAGTGTGGCGCCCCCCACTGGTGTCTCATCGTATCATGTGTTGGGGAATAATGACTTCTCCTCTGGTAAATGGGCTGATTCCTGTCAGTTGTGGTCGCTGAGTGCGTGTGATGGGATGTGGCTCCGTCCATTAGATTATATCACGTCTTATACCTAGAATCTCTCGCTGATCGCAGGTCTCTGTCTTCACACTCAGATGAGATGGAACAAACTGACCACATAGGAGGTTTTTTTTTTTTTCAAATTCAAACCGAGCAATCCTATTGGCTGAGTATGACTGTCGTTACCATGGTGACAGAATGTTAAAGGGACAGAACATTAATAATGTATAATAGTGTATTTTATTACATATTTCACATAATAGTGGCTGATATATGGACCTGTACAGATAATACACTTCTATAACTCCTCATATTTTTCATACAGCAATTTGGTGGTGCTGCAGAGATATTTTGGGCGTAATATAACTTGTGCTGGCAATTGATCATCTATAAAGTAGTCTGGTAATGTATGTAATGGTCCTAAGATTGTGGTTTTATGTTCAATACAAATCTAAATATTAATCAGACGTCACTCCCTGCTATTTGAAGGGTTTTTGTCCCTTTCCCTATGTCAGAGTAGTATCACATATAGCTCGGATACGCTGCAGCCTTCAGAACAATGAGGTCCGTTGTGGCTTTCCCCTGCACATTCGGCCATTATATAAGTGACGGCAGCTGCGTTGTGTCCCTGCACGGCTGATAGCGTCGCTGTGCAGGGATTCAGTATGGTGGAGCTGGGGCTCTTTTCTTTTATGGGTCGATACAAGTCTTGTTCAGACATATAAATATGCCTTGATTACATTGTAGAAAAGAAGGGTGACATTACAGGAGTTCCATACATTCTCAGTGTAAGATCAGTGGGGTCGGACCCCCGGCACCAGAAGGTATACAGAAGGAGCTTGTGAATGTCTTACTTTAGTGGTCTTGTAAGCTCCTCATCCCACACTTTTCCTGTATAGGACATATAGCTTTTCTGTATACATAACTCTTATGTAAAAACAACATCCTCCATGCACATTTCTGTAGGTTGCCTGATGGTTCAGGTGTAGTTACATCATTTTTTTCTACTGCCCGACCTAACAGCGTTAGCTTGCTCTTTTAGCAATCCAATTGTATTGTTTCACATTTGGGGCGATTGTGTCAGCGGCAGGTTTCATTGTGGGGTTATATAATGGGCACTATTTTTATAGGCTTATTTGGATATTATTGCCTTTGTGAATAGATACTTTGCTGCTGCCTTGCTCTTTATTATATTGTGGTGGGCAGTCTGTAGTCATATATTGAGATTTTCTGTGACTAGTTGGGCATATATATTTGAGGATTAACCATATCAGTACCTTGCAATGGTTTTGTTATTCATTGGGGCAATTGTTGCTTTTTAGTTGTTTTTTTTAACATGTCTTGTATGTTTAGTCTTTAATAAAATTCTATATTTTTGCTATTCCTTGGTGATCCCTGTCATTGCATCCTTTCTTTCTCCTTGTTTCTTTGCATCTCTATTATGTAGCTGCAGGGTTAGGGACGGCCGGTTCCTTGCAGGAATAGTTATCAGGACGGGTGCGGTTTCTGCTGTAATAACTCATTCATGTGACCCATCGGTCATCACCCGATCAGCCGGGCAATGCTCAGCACAGGCCGCCGTCATCCCACTTCTCTACATCTATTATATAGATGACGCGCCCCTGGGCCTGTGTCGCGCTGCGTTGCGCACGCGGGAGCTTACCCGGAGCCGGATCGCTTGAGGGTTGTAGTCTCGTGGCGGGGACCCGGTCCGTGCCCAGGGAGTCAAACTGAGCGGCGATGTATCAGCGGTAGATGTGTACGACTACGCCACCCGTTGAATGCAGCTATGGAGCTGCCGCTGCAGAACAGTCCGCTGAGGCCGGTGGATGGATGGTGCAGCGTAGATGGTATAACCCCCAACGGGAGGGGTATGGCCTCAGGGCAGCAGATGTGGATGATGGGGGTAGCAGGAACCACTCAGAGACGGTGCGGTGTAATTCAGGGTCTTTACTGGTAACAACGATAGACCCTCCCGGAGTACTTGCTAGCGAACGGGGCCTGGTCAGTCCTTGAGCAGATGGGATCTCCCCTGGCCAGGCGGAGTTGTAGGCCTCCCAAACTGACTGTACTCTTCTGGCTACCTTGCTAGAAGCGGATATAAGTAGCCCACGTCCCTGAGTGTACCGTGTGGTGCTCACCCGTATGGCCGGTGACTCGGGGCCTTCTAATGGCTTCCGCTCCACGATGGCGGTGCTGGTCCCACGCGTGTGACCGTGCCTTCGGGTTTCTGGGCCTGAGGACCTGAAATCCCCTGCCGGTCGGCTTCTGCTGCTGGGTCAGAGTTAGTCCCCACAGCCTCGGACGCCGGGTCCGGTAAGAAATCTTCTCAGTCAGGGCGAGCTCTGCAGCTGCCAGCCCCTGGCTTGTAGTAGTATTGCTCCCACTGAGCTTCTGCTGTTTCTTCCTATGCTGCTTCTCTGTCTCTACTCTCCTTGACTGACTAACCCTGCTTCAGCCCCGGGTTTACATAGGGGAAGTTCTTCCCCTCCCAAGACTGGGCAGGAGGTGTGGCATGCACAGGATCCCTGACCAAAGGACCTCCCACCTGCTCTCAGACATAACATTACATTACTGTGGAAACCAGACCCCTGGGGTGCCACATTCCCCCCTAGTAAAATTTAGTACTCCGGGACTAAACATATTTTAGAAAAACATAACAAGATATAAACAATAATAATACAATAAGAAAACACATAACGATGGTTACGGCGTGTCCGCAACCGGGTGCAGTTTTGAAGAAAAGCAAGGTGTCCATTTCACCAAAACAGGGAGACGTAACCAGGTAGGGGTCTGTCCTACCCCGAGTCCTTAACAGTCTCTAGTCCATCCTGGGTTACGTTCCAACTATGTACAAGGATTCCCGGTAATCCACCAAGGATTCCTAAAAGTAACTGGAAACACAAAATTATACACAAGCAACAATACACAGGTAAACATAAATAAAACAATTTATACACTTCAAATCCTCCAGCGTGCGTGTAACTGGCCTCTAGTGGCCCTAGTGGACCTACGGAGCTGACTGTCTGGCCCTGAACTACAGGGTGTAGGAGCTGTCAAGGGTAAACTGGGCAGCTGTCTACCGGCTCTTTGTCTCACTAGGGGTACGGCAGGCTCACTATAAGCAGAGGGTTGATCCTCCTGTTCTGCTTGTGTGGAGTCTTCTGCCTCCTGGACCGGCTGTTCTTCCAGCTCTACCTGTTGCTCCGTAGGTGCTTGGGATGCTGGTTGGAGGAAGGTGAGTACGGGTACCACAACTGCACCATTGACTTGAGTCCAAGACCGAGGGAAGTCCCCGAGCACAGTACTAACCATATCTTCCCTTTCCTCTACAGGTCGATGGTCTTCTTGTTCCTCTTCAGGGTTCCTCAGTTGTTCGGGACACTTCTTCAGGTGGTCCCGGGATACAATGGCTGTGGTTTCCCCTCCGTCTTTACTGATGGTACAAACCTTCGGGTTCTCGTGGCTTGAGGGCAGTACGGTGTACGGGTCCTTCTCCCACTGGTCGTCCAACTTGTGGAGCCGTCTCTTCCTCTTCAAGACCTGCTCTCCGGGTACCAGGGGAACAGCGGGAGCATACTGGTTGTAAGTTTTCTCTGGTCTTTCCCTAGCCTGACAGAGACTTCGCTCCACGCTCTCCTGTACTCTCCGGTACTGCTGCTGCCTCTCTGTGTCCCAGTCTGTTTCTGGTGAAGTGTCCTCGGGTGTCAGGACTCCCATTTCCAGGTCAACAGGTAACTTACCAGGTCTTGCCCTCATTAGGTAAGCCGGGGTACAGTTGGTGGAACCTACCGGGATGTGGTTGTATAGGTCCACCAGATCGGGCAACTTCTCAGGCCACAGACTGCGTTCTTCCAGGGGCAACGTTTTTAGAAGATCCATTACCACCTGGTTCATTTTCTCACAAAGTCCATTAGTTTGCGGATGGTAGGGTGTCGTCCTTATCTTCCGGCAGCCATACAGATTGCAGAATTCCTGGAAGACCTCCGCTTCAAAGGCAGGTCCCTGGTCCGTCAGCACTCGGTCCGGGTACCCGTGTGGACGGCAAAAGTGCTGCTGGAAGGCTCTAGCTGCTGTTTGAGCCGTTAAGTCCTTGACGGGGACGACAACCAGAAACCGGGAGTAATGATCCACGATGGTTAACGCGTAGACGTAGCCACTTCTGCTTGGGGTCAGTTTTACATGATCCAAGGCTACCAGTTCCAACGGTTGCCGGGTGACGATGGACTGCAGGGGAGTCTTCTGGCTGGCGCGGTCCTTCCTTCTCAGGTTGCACGGGCCACAGTCTCTGCACCACTTCTCATGCCTACCCAGTGGAATCGCTCGCGCAGCAGGAACTCCAGCTTCTTCCACCCGAAGTGTCCAGCTCCGTCGTGGTATGCCTCCATCACCATGGCTGCGTCTCTTTGTGGCACTACTACTTGCCAGAGTAGTTCATGCGTCCGGGAGTTAACCATTCTGCGGCACAACTTCCCCTTGTAAAGGAACAGTCGACTCTTCTCTGCCCATAGTTGTTTGGCTTCCTCCGGAGCGTCTGGTTCAAGGCAAGCCTCCGGGCGAGTCAGCATCTCCTTCACCAGTCGGACGGCAGGGTCGCTGTCTTGCGTTTCCGCCCAGTTGTAGTGAGGTAAGGGGTTCAACGTAACAGCCTGCTTACTCCTTACCCGGTGGGAATACTGGATAGTCCCATGACGGTGGAACGCAGGGAGTTCAACTTCTTCCAGTCCCTCCGGATCTTCTCCTTCGTCCGGCAGGTTGGGCATCCTGGACAGGGCATCCGCGTTGGTATTGGAGCGTCCGGCCCGGTATTTGATTGTGAACTCGTAGTTGGACAGACGGGCCATCCACCTCTGCTCCAGGGCACCGAGTCTTGCCGTGTCCAGGTGTGTCAACGGGTTGTTATCCGTGTACACGGTGAACCGGGAAGAAGCGAGGTAATGCTTAAAGCGCTCGGTGACTGCCCATACTACGGCCAGGAACTCTAGCTTAAATGAGCTGTAATTCTCGGGGTTCCTTTCGGTGGGTCGCAGTTTTCGGCTGGCGTAGGCGATTACTCGTTCCTTCCCCTGCTGGATCTGGGACAGTACGGCTCCTAGCCCGATGTTACTGGCGTCGGTGTAGAGGATAAAGGGCTGGCTATAATCCGGGTACGCCAGGATTTCGTCCCCCGTGAGGGCCATCTTCAGCTGGCGGAAGGACTCTTCTTCCAGCTCCTCCCATTTGAAGGGCGGCTTCTGGTTCTTGGCCTTCCGGGACTGGCCTATCAGGAGGTCCTGCATAGGTGCTGCCTTTTTGGTGAAACCGGGAATAAACCTTCGGTAGTAGCCTACCAACCCGAGGAACTGCCGCACTTCTTTTACGCTGGAGGGGCTTGGCCATTCCTTAATTGCGGTGATCTTATCAGGGTCGGGAGCCACTCCGTCAGCGCTCACCACGTGTCCCAGGTACTGCACCTTTGGTTTCAGGAGGTGACACTTGGAGGGTTTCACCTTTAGGCCGTAACTCGCCAGAGCCTCGAACACTTCCGCCAGGTGTTTCAGGTGGTCCTCATACGTCTTGGAATATACGATGACATCGTCCAGGTACAACAGGACCGTCTCGAAGTTTCTGTGGCCCAGACAACACTCCATTAGTCGTTGGAAGGTTCCTGGTGCGTTGCAGAGTCCGAACGGCATGCAGGTGAACTCGCTAAGTCCCATCGGGGTGGTGAATGCGGTCTTCTCCCGGTCCGCCTCTGCTACAGGAACCTGCCAGTACCCGCTAGTGAGATCCAAGGTAGAGAAGAAGTTAGCAGATCTTAAAGCAGCCAATGACTCCTCTATCCTTGGCAAGGGGTACGCATCCTTGTGTGTGATACGGTTGATTTTCCGGTAATCTACACACATCCTCATGGTGTTGTCTTTTTTTCTGACTAAGACTAGTGGAGCTGCCCAGGGGCTACAGCTATCCCTGATCACCCCAGCCTCCTTCATGTCTCTAAGCATCCCCTTGGCGTGTTGGTAGTGGGCAGGGGGTACGGGTCGATACCTCTCTTTTATAGGAGGATGGTCTCCCGTGGGGATGTGGTGTTCTACCCCCTTGACTCGCCCGAAGTCTAACGGGTGTTTACTGAACACTCTCTCGTACTCTTGAACCACCCGATAGACTCCTTGTTTCTGGTGTGCGGGAGTGGAGTCAGTACCCAGATGTAGTTGCTGACACCAGTCCTCCATGTTTTTCTTAGAGCCGTTACCTTCCTCCGGGTGAGATGGAGGCAAGGGTTCCACAGATTGTATAGAATTTTGGTTAATGGTATATAATTTGGCTAGCGTGGCATACCGGGGCAGGTACACTTCCCTCTCCCCGATATTTATTATGCGAACGGGCACCCTCCCATGGCGTACATCAACCACCCCCCGTGCTGTCAAAATGGTGGGCCTACTGTCCGAGTAAACTGGTTCTACCATTGCCTGGTAATCTCTACCTCTCAGACCAATAGCTGCCCGGCACCAAATCATCATTTCACTTTTTGGGGGCATGGCAATAGGAAAAGGGTCACACATTCTTACGCTACCAATCTCACCGCCGGAGAGTTCCACCTGTTGCCGTCGCATCAGTGCCCGGATCTCTTTCTGGAGCACCCGCTGCTCGCCGGAGCTGGCGTTCTTGGCAACCTGCTGTAAAAGGAAAATCACCTCTGCAAGACAATTTTCAATTACATTAGTTCCTAGAGTTATTTTTGGGTGACTCTCATGTTTGTCAATATCTACAATGATCAGTCCCTGTGCTGCCAGTTCGACTCTACCGATTTTGATGGTCACCTCTTTAAATCCGATCTGTGGCACGGGCTGGCCATTGCTGGCGATGATACTCAAGTCGTCGTCAGGGTAGCGGGTAATATCCGAGTCATTCCAGTACTGCTTAAAGAGCACGTACGGGATGGTGGTGACCTGTGACCCGGTGTCCAGTAGGGCACTCATGGGAATGCCATCCAGTACCACAGGCAAGACTGGACGTCCTCCCACATATCTGTCGCGCCAGTTCGATGGGCCTGGTGATCTTTTTCCTGGGGGTTGGCCCTCTACCCCAGGTTGTGCCCGTTTAAAGAACAGTACCTTGCCATATGTCCGGGTTGATTGCAGCGGCGGCAGATGGGTCGTCCGTCCTCGCTGTATCGGTCACTGGGTCTTCCTCTGGCCGGTGGGGTCCTCCTTGGTCGACGCCACGGGATGTCCTCCGGTCCGGATGCCAGCTGGATCTTCCCTGGGGTGGAAGCCTGTAAAGACTGCACAGTTCGGGTTAGCGCATCAACGCTCTTAGCTAGCTCTTGGACCTGATGGTGTAGGTCTGGAGCCGGGTCATTGTCCAAAGCCTGCGCATCAGCTCCCACAGGCCCTGCCGACAAGGGCGCCGCCTCCTGGTGGTAAGTGATAGCAGGGCGCTTGTGGGTCACAACGCCACCCGGTGCCGGTTCTCGGAGCACCCGGATGGCTCTGTCCTTGAACTGTGCAAAGCCCAGATGGGGATCCTGTAAGGCCATTGCCCGCAACTGGGTTCGGTGGGTATTACAATACAGTCCCTCTATAAACTGTTCGGTCAACAGCCTGTCCTCGTTTCCCACTCCATCAGGGTTGGTCTGCTTAATGGCCCTCAGGGCCTCTTGTAGGTTTAGTGCATAGTCCCTTATACTCTCATGCGCTCGCTGCTTGCACCCGTAGAATCTAAGCTTAATCTCGGCTGAGGTGCGGGTATCAAAGGTGTCCTTCAGCCGGGTTAGTATCCCTGCGACAGTCTTCCTCCCAGGTGGCCAGGATTTTACTTCCCTTTTGGCTGCCCCGGTTAGTTGGGCCACCAGGATGCTCACTTTTTGCTCTTCTGTGAGGGGGTACACCTGGAAGAGGCTATCCAGCTTTTCTCTAAAGTCATGCAGGGTATGTGACTCCCCTGAGTACTGGGGTAGCCAAGCTGCTCCCGGGATATAGGGCATGGTGAAGGGCATAACTGCAGCAGCGGTAGCGCTGGCGGGGGTTGAGGCAGTGAAGCTCTCCTCCGTATCCGACATCTTCCTCCCCCCTAGTGAACCGTGGCCTACCTTGTGATGATCCTCTTCCGTAGGCCGCGGCTCCGCAGTGGATCGTCAGGGTTGAGGACCTTCCGTCGCGCTCCTGTGACGTCGGCGTCTGCTGGGCTCCTTCCAGGACCTTACGCAACGTCCGGACGTGAGGCGGGGCTTCAGTTCTCGCGCGCTTTCGGAGTCCACGCCCCTCTTCTTCCCGCGCGGCGTCCTCAAGATGGCGTCCAATGGCGGGAAAACTCCACGGATGGCGGGAAGAAGGCAGAAGATGGCGCCGGATGGCGGGAAACTTCACCGATGGCGGGAAGAAGGCTGAAGATGGCGCCGGATGGCGGGAATCTTCACCACAGGTAAGTTTGAAAAGTCTCTTTTTCAGGCACGCAGTACCCGGTGGTTGCGGGCACGAAATCCTGCCGACTACGCCAAAGTTGACGCGCCCCTGGGCCTGTGTCGCGCTGCGTTGCGCACGCGGGAGCTTACCCGGAGCCGGATCGCTTGAGGGTTGTAGTCTCGTGGCGGGGACCCGGTCCGTGCCCAGGGAGTCAAACTGAGCGGCGATGTATCAGCGGTAGATGTGTACGACTACGCCACCCGTTGAATGCAGCTATGGAGCTGCCGCTGCAGGACAGTCCGCTGAGGCCGGTGGATGGATGGTGCAGCGTAGATGGTATAACCCCCAACGGGAGGGGTATGGCCTCAGGGCAGCAGATGTGGATGATGGGGGTAGCAGGAACCACTCAGAGACGGTGCGGTGTAATTCAGGGTCTTTACTGGTAACAACGATAGACCCTCCCGGAGTACTTGCTAGCGAACGGGGCCTGGTCAGTCCTTAAGCAGATGGGATCTCCCCTGGCCAGGCGGAGTTGTAGGCCTCCCAAACTGACTGTACTCTTCTGGCTACCTTGCTAGAAGCGGATATAAGTAGCCCACGTCCCTGAGTGTACCGTGTGGTGCTCACCCGTATGGCCGGTGACTCGGGGCCTTCTAATGGCTTCCGCTCCACGATGGCGGTGCTGGTCCCACGCGTGTGAACATGCCTTCGGGTTTCTGGGCCTGAGGACCTGAAATCCCCTGCCGGTCGGCTTCTGCTGCTGGGTCAGAGTTAGTCCCCACAGCCTCGGACGCCGGGTCCGGTAAGAAATCTTCTCAGTCAGGGCGAGCTCTGCAGCTGCCAGCCCCTGGCTTGTAGTAGTATTGCTCCCACTGAGCTTCTGCTGTTTCTTCCTATGCTGCTTCTCTTTCTCTACTCTCCTTGACTGACTAACCCTGCTTCAGCCCCGGGTTTACATAGGGGAAGTTCTTCCCCTCCCAAGACTGGGCAGGAGGTGTGGCATGCACAGGATCCCTGACCAAAGGACCTCCCACCTGCTCTCAGACATAACATTACATTACTGTGGAAACCAGACCCCTGGGGTGCCACATTGACACTCCACAACTGCTCCTTCTCTTCAGAATTCAGAAAGATTTATTTTTTTATTTTTTTATTTCCGCAGCCATGCAGTGACGCTAGGTAGGTGCAGAGCTAAAGGGAAACCCACCTCAGAAGAAAATTCTAGGGTCCTGATCACTAGAGATGAGAGCTTAAAGGGAATCTGTCACTAGGTTTTTGCCATATATTCCGAGAGCAGCATGATGTAGAGACAGAGACCCTGATTCCAGCGATGTGTCACTTTCTGGGCTGCTTGCTGGTGTTTTGATAAAATCTTTATTTTATCAGTAGGGGGTTGTGACTAGAAGACTAGTAAACCTGCAACCAGGTATCCCTCATTTTTCAGGAGTGGTCCAAATTAAATAAAAAAGCGGTCTATAGGGCGCTAAAAGAATGAACACTAGAAGTGAAAAAAATTTTAGGACTAAAAAATAAATTTAATGAGCCCTTTCCACAAAGCGTTTCGATAGTGAACTATCTTCCTCAGGTGGTACATGGCGCGCTTTTTCTCCCTTTCTCTTTTCTCATTTTTCACAAGGTCTGTATAGCAGCCTTCTGCCTATGCACAGTGTACACAGAAAGCTGCCAATCAGTGGTGCAGCCGGTTATATGGAGCTCAGCATTCAGAGCACTGCTAGATCTGCAGTAGATAAAACTAAAATTTATCAAAACTGCAGCGAAATAAGGGACACATTTCTGGAATCAGGTTTCTGCCCTTACATCATGCAGATGGGATAGCAAAACCTGGTGGCAGATTCCATTTTAGAGCCATCGGATATTACCTTGTGACCTCTCAAAGGGGAACTTGATGTCTAGGATGGTTATTATTTCCAAACCATTACAAAATGTCATGTGTCTCTTGATGCGGGATAACTTGTATGTAATGTGTTGTATGTTAGGTCTATGAACAGTACAAGTCCTTCAGTATAGGGTTACCTGAGAAGCGTACCCAGCATGAAGCAGGACTTGTATTATGTTTTGTCAGGGATGATTAATGTCTGAGTGCTTTATGCTGCGTTCTGCAGTCATCTCTCTGCCATCCTCCGTACACCCATCGCCGTCCTGTTCTCACACTTCTTTATTTGGCTTTTTTCTTGTGGTCGTAATATGGAGCATGTTGTATCCATAAAGCGGTCAGATTTGCCGGACCTCATGCTGTTCTGCCGAATCAGACCTAGATCATTATTGGGGGCTGGGGCACCTCCAATTCAAGATGGTAGACAAATCATGTCTTGTGAGACTGCACGCTCCAGCACCCACAATACTGGAGCATCGGTTAGGTTTACACATATCCACCTGTTGTGTTTTCTTTTGGGACACAGCAGTTTGTAGAATTGTCATCATTAATGTTTTCTTTTTTTTATCTTTCCAGTATTACTGAAATTCAGAAAGATGTGGAGTACAGACTGCCAATCACCTTTAAGAACTTCACCATCAGCATCAATATGTAAGTGACACGGGGTGCTATTGTCTTAGTTGAGAGATTACGTTGCATTTCTTGGGGTTATTAAATGTGAACCTAATGGGAATTAAAGGGATTGTCCTCTACTTTGATATTGATAACATCAGCATTGGGTATCAATATCAAATCGATGGGGTTTTGACAGCCCCCCAGAGAGGGAGCCGCATGCTCCTATTCACTTGTGAAGATGGCCCCCACTCATAGGCGGATTATAATGAGGGCAATCCGGGCGACCGCCCAGGGCCCCGAGCCTGCAGAGGGCCCGCGGCTCCGGGGCGGGGTGTCTAATGCCGGATTGCCCTCATTATATGTGCGGGCCGCCGCGGCACATACCGGTAGCAGTGGCGGGAGGGGGGGCCCGGGAGGAGGGGCCCCGTACCGCTCCCCCAGCAGCAGCCGCCGCTACTTCTTCATCGGCCGGGCCAGCACTGCAGCAGTTAACTTTCCTGTGCTGGCCCGGCCGCGTCACTGCTAGGAGACACGGCCCTGTGCGCGGCCGTGTTTCCTAGCTGTGACGTCACGCAGTGCGCGCCCGACCTGCACTGCTACTTACCACGGGAGAGGAGCAGGAGCCGGGAGGACTGGAGCCGAGCCGGGGGATGGTGAGTGAGTGTGTGTGTGTGTGTGTGTGTGTGTATGTATGTATGTGTGTGTGTGTATGTATGTGTGTGTGTGTGTATGTGTGTGTATGTGTGTGTGTGTGGGCAGATGTCATTGTGTGATGTCTGTTTGTGTGTGTATGTCTGTGTGTGTGTGTGTGTAGGCAGATGTCATTGTGTGATGTCTGTTTGTGTGATGTCTGTGTGTGGGCAGATGTCATTGTGTGATGTCTGTTTGTGTGTGTGGGGGGGTAGATGTCATTGTGTGATGTCTGTTTGTGTGTGTGTGTGTGGGCAGATGTCATTGTGTGATGTCTGTTTGTGTGATGTCTTTGTGTGTGTGTGTGGGCAGATGTCATTGTGTGATGTCTGTTTGTGTGTGTGTGTGTGTGTGTGTGTGGGCAGATGTCATTGTGTGATG
>NW_027362871.1:3250000-3287500 GCF_046119375.1 Phyllobates terribilis | reverse complement strand
TCCTGCTGTATCTGGGGGGGCGCCGTGCGGCCCCCCGCTGTGTACAGATGGCTACATGCGGCCCCCCGCTGTGTATAGATGGCTACGTGCGGCCCCCCGCTATGTATAGATGGCGCCGTGCGGCCCCCCGCCGTGTATTGATGGCGCAGTGCGGCCCCCTGCTGTGTAGAGATGGCGCCGTGCGGCTCCCCGCTGTGTATAGATGGCGCCGAGCGGCCTCCCGCTGAGTATAGATGGCGCTGTGCGGCCACCTGCTGTCTCTGGGGGGGGCGCCGTGCGGCCTCCCGCTGTGTATAGATGGCTACTTGCGGCCTCCCGCTGAGTATGGATGGCGCTGTGCGGCCTCCTGCTGTCTCTCGGGGGGCGCCGCGAGGCCTCCCGCTGTGTATAGATGGCTACGTGCGGCCTCCCGCTGAGTATAGATGGCGCTGTGCGGCCTCCTGCAGTCTCTGGGGGGGGGGCGCCGTGCGCCCCCCGCTGTGTATAGATGGCTACATGCGGTCTCCCGCTGAGTATAGATGTCGCCGTGCGGCCTCCTGCTGTGTATAGATGGCTACGTGCGGTCTCCCGCTGAGTATAGATGGAGCTGTGCGGCCTCCTGCTGTCTCTGGGGGGAGCGCCGTGCGGCATCTATACTCAGCAGGAGGCCGCACGTAGCCATCTATACACGTATACTCAGCAGGAGGCCGCACGTAGCCATCTATACGGCGCCATCTATACACAGCGGGAGGCCGCACGGCGCCATCTATACACAGCGGGAGGCCGCACGGCGCCATCTATACACAGCGGGAGGCCGCACGGCGCCATCTATACACAGCGGGAGTCTCAGTGCTTTGCAAGAGCAGTCAATAAATTCTGCTTGACTAATTCTGAGCACCATAAAGTCTGGTTCGCTTCTAACCTGCTGTCTTCATTTTCAGCTTGCTGAATTCTAACTCATTTACTGTCATTCGAGACGATGCCTTTGCTGGTCTCTTTCACCTTGAATACCTGTAAGTGATCCACTTAATGTCATATTTTTGATTCTGCTCTTCTTCACCTTTTGGCATGTGCAATTGTATGAGCAAGTATTCATATGAATTTATGACCTACTTAAACCTTCGAGGACCTTACATTTTATTCAATCAAATTTTTTTCCAGTTTAAAACTATGGGACATATATGTGCCTTGGTCCTCAAAGGGTTTTTAAAGGGGCTGCAAACATAAATATGAAAAAAATAATTCAATTAGTGCTTTTTGTGTTCATTTAATTTTTATTTGAAGTCCATTTTTTTTTATTTACATTGGAATTAAGCCCTACCCCATGGAATGAAGCCCTACCTACATGACATCTGAGAGCTACATGGATCCCGCTTGTGAGGTTCCTGTCCGTCACTACTATTCAGTTTTAGGGTCCACTCACTAAGCCATATATTCTCTCATGCAAGAGAATAGGGCCAATTATGCTAATGACACTGGGCTCAAACTCTGTCAGAGCTTCAACTGAGTGTGATCCGATTCTCTCGCAGCACAGATATGGAGAAGATGGAGAACTTAATTTCTCCATCTTCTCCATAGTCTCTGTGAGTGTTCATCGGACTGCACTTGGATGACATCCGAGTGCAGTCTAATGTTTTACGTGCACCCATAGACTTGTATGGGTGCACATGGTCCGAATATCGAATGAGATTATTTTCTCATGCCAATAATCGCACTGTCCCATAGTATAACATAGGGCCGAGTCCTATCCGATAAAACATCACATAGCATTCGGCCGTGTTATACGACAGTGTGAGCGAGCCCTTAGAGTCAAGGAATATTTACATGCAGATGATGATATTACTCTCCAAGTGCATATTTTTTTAGGCGAGTTCATAGTAAATGCTTTGCATTTTTGACATGTGATCAACTAAAGAACAAGAAAGATTTAGGACCTCGCCTATAGAGAAAGGGAAAATAGTTTGGAGGACTTGCATGTCCTTTTTTATTTATTATGAGAAAATCATAAAAGATCCCGTTTTTTAACCATGCTGTGACTTTCTGCTGAGGGAGAGGGAGAGAGCTGCCCTATTCAGAGTCTGTAATAAGACCTGCTGACAAAAGTGTTGAAGATACAGTCTAATGTGAATTAACAATGAAAAAAAGTTAATTTCACAAATGGCTTGTATTTTTTTTAATACAAACTTTTTTGTCTTTACAGCTCCTTTAAAGGGAATCTGTCATCAGGTTTTTGCCACCTAATCTGAGAGCAGCATAATGTAGGGTTAGAGGCACTGATTCCAGTAATGTGTCACTTACTGGGCTGCTTAGTGTTGTTTTGATAAAATCATTGATTTGTCAGAAGGTAATTATTACTAGATGACTAGTAAGTTCTGTAGGACCCCACCCCCATCACTGATCAGTAGATTTCTGTGTACACTGAGCATGGGCAGAAAGCTGCCAATCAGTGGTGTGGGCGGGGCTATACAGAGCGCAGCATTCAGAGAGCTGCTAGATCTGCAGCAGATAAAACGGTGATTTTCTCAAAATGACAACAAGCAGCTGAAAAAGTGACACATCGCTGGAATCAGGGTATCTGCCCCAATATTGTGCTGCTCTCAGATGAGGCAGCACAATTAATATTATGCCAAATTAATTTCCCGTGAACTATCACATGATCTATCACAGGGGATCATGTGAAATGTCACGTGATAAATCAGGTGTGGGGGGGGGGCGCGCCTTCTAAACTGCCCGGGGCCCTTACTACTCTTAATCCACCCCTGCCCCCACTGATTCCATATTAATGACCTATCCAATGGGTAAGTGATCAATATCAAGGTAGTGGGCAACCCCTTAAAGAAAGCAGACCATATTAGGTACTTCTAGAATATCTTTGTCCCATGCTGTTGATAGACCCCACCGCGTGTAATCGGTACCCTACAATGACTTGTCATCCATAGTCATGTCTTGTAGCACTGGAGCCATTAAATGATGTTGCTTGGCGGCTCATGACGTCACTATAGATGATGTGTATTAATGCAAGTTGTTTAATTGCTACTAATAAGAAATCACTTTAAATCAATATGGAGGCTTATAGGGTCCTCTCAGCTTCCTTTTACATATGGAAGTAGTCGTAGAACAGTATCGTCGATTGTCCCTCCCCAGAAAAATTATCCTTTTTTTTTTTTGCAGAGCTCCGATGTGCCAGTCAAAAGGAAATGGAGTGTCTGCAGATTGGTGTGGGAGTGCAGAGGGGCGTGTCCGTGCACTTGAAAGGAGCTGTCTAAGTGCAGTGATACGCCCCAGTGCACTTCCAGACGGATTTGCATATGTTTTCCACACTAGATTTGTCATGATGGACTCATCAGATCTCTTATAACACCATTACGATCATATGTCAAGGTGCTGACGTCCCTTTATGCCTTACGCTACGTGCCACCTAAATGGATTTTCCATTGAGATGAGATGAGGCTGTTGGGTATTTTCCCCGGACCTGTCACGTTTCTGTAGGCTGCAGTCATGTATCCCGCGTCTTGCTCTAATACTTTGTTTTTATTGCAGTTTACTTCCGCCACAATTTCCTCAAGACAAACCTCTCATCACAGTCTTTCCACCGATAAGACATCACCTGGTGGACAAGCAAGGCCCCAATGTCACCTGTCCTTTACTACATAATGTAAGGAGACTTGGGAGATTTTGAGCACTGGACTTAGGAATGTTGTAATTTAACCTTTCAATGACTGAGGTGTTTTTGTTTTTATAAAGTGGATCTGTGTGGTCTCCTGACACGTCTGTTTTAGTAATCTTATAAACCCTATAAAATCACAAATGTGCAGAATTTGTGTTTCAGACCACTGTGCAGTGCCTTTGAAGGCTATGTTCACACATCGCGTTCTTTTCAGCATTTTTTTAATGCAAATTTTCAGCTGTGTTTTACAGTACAAGCAAAGTCTATGAGATTTCAGAAATCTCATGCTCACACCCTGGTTTTTGTATGATCAGTATTTTGTGATTTGCATTGTTTTTTGCTGAATAGAGCACGTCACTTCTTTCAGTGTATTTCACCCATTGAAAGTAATGTGTAGTGAAAAAACGCCTAGTGTGAACATAGCCTTACATCTAATTGACAATGGGGTGTTACCTTACTCCTTGTCCATGTCTAATCAGTTTGGACAGTAGGCATAATCACTACGACCAGGGGCCTGGCAGTGGCCAGTTGTCAATGTATCCACACATTTCCAGAAGATTGACACAACGCAGAGGACCTGGGAAGAAGAGATGCCACGGTATTGTTACTTCATAGGGAATACACCTCTTTATTTTGGTAGATGAGGTCTTTGTCAAACACATCTTCAGCAGAGGAGAACGAAATGAAAGGATTAATGTATGTGTTAATGACCCAGTTCTGCGTGTGCTCTACGTAAAATGTGGCTGCAGATGGCTGTGCTGCATCGACACGTGAGGTTTGGGAGCCACCTTACATCTAATGGGTGGGGGTCTTACATTGAGGTCCCCACTTCAGACATTTCTGATATTTCCAGTGAATTTTCCAAGGAAGTTTCAGATAAAAATACCATAAGAAAATGTGGTCAACCTTGTTTTAGTTTTTTTTTTTAATATATAAGATTTTTAGTTATAGTCTTTGTTATGTTCACATAGAAGACCGGTGGGTTTTTTCTTTTTTAGGAACAAAGTATATACAGTGGGGAAAATAAGTATTGGATACACTGACGATTTTGCAAGTTTTCCCACCTACAAAGAATGGAGAGGGCTGTAATTTTTATCGTAGGTACACTTCACCTGTGAGAGACAGAATCTAAAAATAAAAAACAGAAAATAACATTTTATAATTTTTACATACTTATTTCATGCAATTATGCAAATTAATTATTTGATACAATAGAAAAACAGATCTTAATATTTGGTACGGAAACCTTTGTTTGCAATTACAGAGGTCAGACGTTTCCTGTAGTTCTTGACCAAGTTTGCAGACACTGCAGCAGGAATTTTGGACCACTCCTCCATACAGATCTTCTCCAGATCTTTCAAGTTTCGGGACTGTTGCTGGGTGCAGTTGTCCTGTCCCCTTTGCAGAAAAGCACCCCCAAAGTATAAGGTTTCCCCAGCATGCTTCTCAGTTGGGACGGTGTTCTTGGGGTTGTACTCATCCTTCTTCTTTCTCCAAACACGTCAAGTGGAGTTGATACCAAAAAGTCCTATTTTGGTCTCATCTGACCACATGACCCTCTCCCATGCCTCCTCTGGATCACCCAGATGGTCAATGGCGAACTTCAAACGGGCCTGGACATGTGCTGGCGTGAGCAGGGGACCTTGCGTGCCCTGCAGGAGTTTAATCCATGACGGCATAGTGTGTTACTAATGGTAATGTTTGAGACTGTAGTCTCGGCTCTCTTCAGGTCATTGACCAGGTCCTCCTGTGTAGTTCTGGGCTGATTCCTGACCTTTCTCAGAATCATCCTTATCCCACGGGTCGAGATCTTGCATGGAGCCCCAGACCGAGGAAGATTGACAGTCATCTTGTGTTTCTTCCGTTTTCTAATAATTGTGCCAACAGTTGTTGCTTTCTCACCAAGCTGCTTGCATATTGTCCTGTAGCCAATCCCAGCCTGGAGCAGGTCTACAATTTTGTCCCTGGTGTCCTTAGATAGCTCTTTGGTCTTAACCATGGTGGATAGGTTGGAGTGTGATTGATTGAGTGTGTGGACAGGTGTCTTTTATACAGGTAACGAGTTCAAACAGGTACAATAAATACAGGTGAGGAGTGCAGAGTAGGAGGGCTTCTGAAAGAAAAACTAACAGGTCTGTGAGAGCGAGATTTCTTGCTGGTTGGCAGGTGATCAAATACTTATTTCATGCAATGAAATGCGATATAATTATTTAAAAATCATACAATGTGATTTTTTTGGGGGATTTTATTTTTAGATTCTGTCTCTCACAGTTGAAGTGTACCTATGATAAAAATGACAGACCTCTCCATTCTTTGTAGGTGGGAAAGCTTGCAAAATCGGCAGTGTATCAAATACTTATTTTCCCTACTGCGGGCGTGTATGTATATATATATATATGTGTGTGTGTGTGTGTGTGTGTATGTACAGTACAGACCAAAAGTTTGGACACACCTCATTTAAAGATTTTTTATGTATTTTCATGACTATGAAAATTGTACATTCACACTGAAGGCATCAAAACTATGAATTAACACATGTGGAAATATATACTTAACAAAAAAGTGTGAAACAACTGAAAATATGTCTTATATTCTAGGTTCTTCAAAGTAGCCACCTTTTGCTTTGATGACTGCTTTGCACACTCTTGGCATTCTCTTGATGCGCTTCAAGTGGTAGTCACTGGAAATGGTCTTCCAACAATCTTGAAGGAGTTCCCGGAGATGCTTAGCACTTGTAGGCCCTTTTGCCTTCACTCGGCGGTCCAGCTCACCCCAAACCATCTCGATTGGGTTCAGGTCTGGTGACTGTGGAGGCCAGGTCATCTGGCGTAGCCCCCATCACTCGCCTTCTTGGTCAAATAGCCCTTACACAGCCTGGAGGTGTGTTTGGGGTCATTGTTCTTTTGAAAAATAAATGATGGTCCAACTAAACGCAAACCGGATGGAATAGCATGCCGCTGCCAGATGCTGTGGTAGCCATGCTGGTTCAGTATGCCTTCAATTTTGAATAAATCTCCAACAGTGTCACCAGCAAAGCACCCCCACACCATCACTCCTCCTCCTCCATGCTTCACTGTGTGAACCAGGCATGTAGAGTCCATCCGTTCACCTTTTATGCATCGCACAAAGACACGGTGGTTGGAACCAAAGATCTCAAATTTGGACTCATCAGACCAAAGCACAGATTTCCACTGGTCTAATGTCCATTCCTTGTGTTCTTTAGCCCAAACAAGTCTCTTCTGCTTGTTGCCTGTCCTTAGCAGTGGTTTCCTAGCAGCTATTTTACCATGAAGGCCTGCTGCACAAAGTCTCCTCTTAACAGTTGTTGAAGAGATGTTTCTGCTGCTAGAACTCTGTGTGGCATTGACCTGGTCTCTAATCTGAGCTGCTGTTAACCTGCGATTTCTGAGGCTGGTGACTCGGATAAACTTATCCTCAGAAGCAGAGGTGACTCTTGGTCTTCCTTTCCTGGGGCAGTCCTCATGTGAGACAGTTTCTTTGTAGCGCTTGATGGTTTTTGCAACTGCACTTGGGGACGCTTTCAAAGTTTTCACAATTTTTCGGACTGACTGACCTTCATTTCTTAAAGTAATGATGGCCACTCGTTTTTCTTTACTTAGAATTTGTATGATGGCAAGAAAAAAGCATCTAACAGTCTATTCAGTAGGACTATCAGCTGTGTATCCACCAGACTTCTGCACAACACAAGTGATGGTCCCAACCCCATTTATAAGGCAAGAAATCCCACTTATTAAACCTGACTGGGCACACCTGTGAAGTGAAAACCATTTCCGGTGACTACCTCTTGAAGCTCATCAAGAGAATGCCAAGAGTGTGCAAAGCAGCCATCAAAGCAAAAGGTGGCTACTTTGAAGAACCTAGAATATAAGACATATTTTCAGTTGTTTCACACGTTTTTGTTAAGTATATAATTCCACATGTGTTAATTCATAGTTTTGATGCCTTCAGTGTGAATGTACAATTTTCTTAGTCATGAAAATATAGATAAATCTTTAAATGAGAAGGTGTGTCCACCTTTTGGTCTGTACTGTATATATACACTGCTCAAAAAAATAAAGGGAACACTTAAACAACAGAATATAACTCCAAGTGCATCAAACTGTCCACTTAGGAAATGACACTGATTGACAATCAATTTCACATGCTGTTGTGCAAATGGAATAGACAATAGATGGAAATTATTGGCAATTATCAAGACACCCTCAAAGGATTGATTCTGCAGGTGGGGACCACAGACCACATCTCAGTACCAATGCTTTCTGGCAGATGTTTTGGTCACTTTTGAATGTTGGTTATGCTTTCACACTCGTGGTAGCATGAGACGGACTCTACAACCCACAGA
This sequence comes from Phyllobates terribilis, assembly GCF_046119375.1. Lineage (NCBI taxonomy): Eukaryota > Metazoa > Chordata > Amphibia > Anura > Dendrobatidae > Phyllobates > Phyllobates terribilis. Next base: position 3,279,491 of record NW_027362871.1, on the reverse strand, counting down.
AGTTGCTCAGGTAGTGCAGCTCATCCAGGATGGCACATCAGTGCGAGCTGTGGCAAGAAGGTTTGCTGTGTCTGTCAGCGTAGTGTCCAGAGGCTGGAGGTGCTACCAGGAGACAGGCCAGTACACCAGGAGACAAGGAGGGGGCCGTAGGAGGGCAACAACCCAGCAGAAGTACCGCTACCTCCGCCTTTGTGCAAGGAGGAACAGGGGGAGCACTGACAGAGCCCTGCAAAATGACCTCCAGCAGGCCACAAATGTTCATGTGTCTGCACAAACGGTTAGAAACCGACTCCATGAGGGTGGTATGAAGGCCCGACGTCCACAGATGGGGGTTGTGATCACATCCCAACATTGTGCAGGACGCTTGGCATTTGCCACAGAACACCAGGATTGGCAAAGTCGCCACTGGCGCCCTGTGCTCTTCACAGATGAAAGCAGGTTCACACTGAGCACATGTGACAGACATGACAGAGTCTGGAGACGCCGCGGAGAGCGATCTGCTGCCTGCAACATCCTTCAGCATGACCGGTTTGGCAGTGGGTCAGTAATGGTGTGGAGTGGCATTTCTTTGGAGGGCCGCACAGCCCTCCATGTGCTCGCCAGACGTAGCCTGACTGCCATTAGGTACCGAGATGAGATCCTCAGACCCCTTGTGAGACCATATGCTGGTGCGGTTGGCCCTGGGTTCCTCCTAATGCAGGACAATGCCAGACCTCATGTGGCTGGAGTGTGTCAGCAGTTCCTGCAAGATGAAGGCATTGAGCTATGGACTGTCCCACCCGTTCCCCAGACCTGAATCCGATTGAGCACATCTGGGACATCATGTCTCGCTCCATCCACCAACGTCACGTTGCACCATAGACTTTCCAGAAGTTGGCGGATGATTTAGTCCAGGTCTGGGAGGAGATCCCACAGGAGACCACCTCATCAGGAGCATGCCCAGGCGTTGTAGGGAGGTCATACAGGCACGTGGAGGCCGCACACAATACTGAACCTCATTTTGACTTGTTTTAAGGAGATTACATCAAAGTTGGATCAGCCTGTAGTGTGTTTTTCCACTTTAATTTTGGGGGTGGCTCCAAATCCAGGCCTCCATTAGTTAATAAATTTGATTTCCATTGATGATTTTTATGTGATTTTGTTGTCAGCACTTTCAGCTTTGTACAGAACAAAGTATTCAATGAGAATATTTCATTCATTCAGATCTAGGATGTGTTATTTGAGTGTTCCCTTTATTTTTTTGAGCAGTGTATGTATATGTGTGTGTATATATATAATTTTTTTTAATTTTTTTCAATACATATTTCACTTTGGAGCTGACATAAGTCATGGACATGGGCTCTGTATCATGATATGTCTCCAATTTAGCAAATCTAGATCATGAAAGTAACTCTGTGACCTGCCATGTTGTCACCCTGAGTAATATGCTATAGGTATCATTACTGAGTCATATAGTGATGAAGTGATTGACAGTTGCTCCTGCTTTCTATCGAGCGTCTCTCCTGCTCTCTCTCTCGAGCGTCTCTCCTGCTCTCTCTCTCGAGCATCTCTCCTGCTCTCTCTCGAGCGTCTCTCCTGCTCTCTCTCTCTAGCTTCTCTCCTGCTCTTTCTCTCGAGCGTCTCTCCTGCTCTCTCTCTCTCGAGCGTCTCTCCTGCTCTCTCTCTCGAGCGTCTCTCCTGCTCTCTCTCTCGAGCGTCTCTCCTGCTCTCTCTCTCGAGCGTCTCTCCTGCTCTCTCTCTCTCGAGCGTCTCTCCTGCTCTCTCTCGAGTGTCTCTCCTGCTCTCTCTCTCGAGCGTCTCTCCTGCTCTCTCTCTCGAGCGTCTCTCCTGCTCTCTCTCGAGCGTCTCTCCTGCTCTCTCTCTCGAGCTTCTCTCCTGCTCTCTCTCTCGAGCTTCTCTCCTGCTCTTTCTCTCAAGCGTCTCTCTCTCTCTTGCATCTCTCCTGCTCTCTCTCTCTCGAGCGTCTCTCCTGCTCTCTCTCTCGAGCGTCTCTCCTGCTCTCTCTCGAGCGTCTCTCCTGCTCTCTCTCGAGCTTCTCTCCTGCTCAATCTCTCGAGCGTCTCTCTCTCTCGAGCGTCTCTCCTGCTCTCTCTCTCTTGAGCGTCTCTCCTGCTCTCTCTCGAGCATCTCTGCTGCTCTCTCTCGAGCGTCTCTCCTGCTCTCTCTCGAGCGTCTCTCCTGCTCTCTCTCTCGAGCTTCTCTCCTGCTCAATCTCTCGAGCGTCTCTCTCTCTCTCGAGCGTCTCTCCTGCTCTCTCTCTCTTGAGCGTCTCTCCTGCTCTCTCTCTCTCGAGTGTCTCTCTCTCTCTAGCGTCTCTCCTGCTCTCTCTCTCTCTCGAGCATCTCTCCTGCTCTCTCTCTCTCGAGCGTCTCTCCTGCTCTCTCTCTCGAGCGTCTCTCCTGCTCTCTCTCTCTCTCGAGCGTCTCTCCTGCTCTCTCTCTCGAGCGTCTCTCCTGCTCTCTCTCTCTCTCGAGCGCCTCTCCTGCTCTCTCTCTCGAGCGTCTCTCCTGCTCTCTCTCTCGAGCGTCTCTCCTGCTCTCTCTCTCGAACGTTTCTCCTGCTCTCTCTCTCTAGCGTCTCTCCTGCTCTCTCTCTCGAGCGTCTCTCCTGCTCTCTCTCTCTCGAGCGTCTCTCCTGCTCTCTCTCTCGAGCGTCTCTCCTGCGCTCTCTCTCTCAAGCGTCTCTCCTGCTCTCTCTCTCTCGAGCGTCTCTCCTGCTCTCTCTCTCTCGAGCGTCTCTCCTGCTCTCTCTCTCGAGCGTCTCTCCTGCTCTCTCTCGAGCGTCTCTCCTGCTCTCTCTCTCGAGCGTCTCTCCTGCTCTCTCTCTCTCGAGTGTCTCTCTCTCTCTAGCGTCTCTCCTGCTCTCTCTCTCTCTCGAGCATCTCTCCTGCTCTCTCTCTCTCGAGCGTCTCTCCTGCTCTCTCTCGAGCGTCTCTCCTGCTCTCTCTCTCTCTCGAGCGTCTCTCCTGCTCTCTCTCTCGAGCGTCTCTCCTGCTCTCTCTCTCTCTCGAGCGCCTCTCCTGCTCTCTCTCTCGAGCGTCTCTCCTGCTCTCTCTCTCGAGCGTCTCTCCTGCTCTCTCTCTCGAACGTTTCTCCTGCTCTCTCTCTCTAGCGTCTCTCCTGCTCTCTCTCTCGAGCGTCTCTCCTGCTCTCTCTCTCTCGAGCGTCTCTCCTGCTCTCTCTCTCGAGCGTCTCTCCTGCGCTCTCTCTCTCAAGCGTCTCTCCTGCTCTCTCTCTCTCGAGCGTCTCTCCTGCTCTCTCTCTCTCGAGCGTCTCTCCTGCTCTCTCTCTCGAGCGTCTCTCCTGCTCTCTCTCGAGCGTCTCTCCTGCTCTCTCTCTCGAGCGTCTCTCCTGCTCTCTCTCTCTTGAGCGTCTTTCTAGCGTCTCTCCTGCTCTCTCTCTCTCGAGCGTCTCTCCTGCTCTCTCTCGAGCGTCTCTCCTGCTCTCTCTCTCTCGAGCGTCTCTCCTGCTCTCTCTCTCTCGAGCGTCTCTCCTGCTCTCTCTCGAGCGTCTCTCCTGCTCTCTCTCTCGAGCGTCTCTCCTGCTCTCTCTCTCGAGCGTCTCTCCTGATCTTGAGCGTCTCTCCTGCTCTCTCTCTCTCTCGAGCGTCTCTCCTGCTCTCTCTCTCTCGAGCGTCTTTCTAGCGTCTCTCCTGCTCTCTCTCTCGAGCGTCTCTCCTGCTCTCTCCAGCCCTTGTCTGCTTGATCGCTGATACTGCCATACTTTGTAGTCTGTATACACTGTGTTCCAAATTATTATGCAAATATTATTTTCTCAGATTTTCCCAAATTACCTATATGAATTGCAGTCATTGTAATTTTCCAGTCAAATAACTATTAGAGTACAATTGAAAGGTTTTTGTACAAACTGCCTATGATAACAGTATATTTAAAAAAATAAAACACTCAAACTGCACTCAAAATGCATGTTCCAAATTATTATGCACAGCAGAGTTTTCAACCTTTTAATTTTAATAAAGAACAAAAAAATGGTCTTTTTTGAAATTATAAGCATTAGCAGGTTATTACACACTGAAATCAAACAGTTTTCAACTCAAAACTTTATTCTAGGTGATGTTACATTTGCACATAGGACCGCTTGTTCGAAAGGAGCTTCTGAACTCTCTCGTCCATTGAATTTGTCAGGTTTTGGATGGTTTCTGCTTCAATTGTTTTGCATGAGGACAGAATACCCTCCCAGAGCTGTTGCTTAGATGTGAGCTGCCTCCCGCCATCATAGACACTCCTTTTGATGATGCTCCAGAGGTTCTCAATGGGGTTGAGGTCAGGGGAGCATGGGGGCCACACCATAAGTTTGTCCCCTTTTATGCCCATAGCAGCCAGAGATGCAGATGTGTTATGTGCAGCATGAGACGGGGCATTATCATGCATGAAAATGATCTTGCTGCGGAATGCACGGTTCTTCTTCTTGAACCATGGAAGCAAGTGCTGTTTGAGAAGCTCAACATACATTATGGAGTTCATCTTTACCCCTTCAGGGATCCTAAAAGGGCCGACAATCTCTCTCCCCATGATTCCAGCCCAAAACATTACTCCACCTCCTCCTTGTTGGCGCTGTAGCCGTGTTTGCATGGGGTGTCCATCAACCAGCCATCCTCCACTCCATCCATCTGGACCATCAAGATCATTTCATGCATGATAATGCACCGTCTCATGATGCACATAACACATCTGCATCTCTGGCTGCTATGGGCATAAAAGGGGACAAACTTATGGTGTGGCCCCCATGCTCCCCTGACCTCAACCCCATTCAGAACCTCTGGAGCATCATCAAAAGGAGTGTCTATGATGGCGGGAGGCAGTTCACATCTAAGCAACAGCTCTGGGAGGGTATTCTGTCCTCATGCACAACAATTAAAGCAAAAACCATCCAAAACCTGACAAATTCAATGGACGAGAGAGTTCAGAAGCTCCTTTCGAACAAGGGGTCCTATGTGCAAATGTAACATCACCTAGAATAAAGTTTTGAGTTGAAAACTGTTTGATTTCAGTTTGTAATAACCTGCTAATGCTTAGAATTTCAAAAATGACCATTTTTTTGTTCTTTATTAAAATGAAAAGGTTGAAAACTCTGCTGTGCATAATAATTTGGAACATGCATTTTGAGTGCAGTTTGAGTTTTTTATTTTTTAAAAAATATACTGTTATCATAGGCAGTTTGTACAAAAACCGTTCAATTGTACTCTAATAGTTATTGACTGGAAAATTACAATGACTGCAATTCATATAGGTAATTTGGGAAAATCTGAGAAAATATTATTTGCATAATAATTTGGAACACAGTGTATATGTACAATTTTAATATGATCAATAGAAATATGTAAATATATTATATATATACACACACTGCTCAAAAAATAAAGGGAACACTTAAACATCACAACTCCAAGTCAATAACACTTCTGTGAAATCTACCTGTCCAGTTATGAAGCAACACGGATTGTGAATCAATTTCTCCTGCTGTTGTGCAAATGGAGCAGACAACTGGTAGAAATGATAGGCAATTAGCCAGATACCCCCTATAAAGGAGTGGTTCTGCAGGTGGTGACCACAGACCATTTCTCTGTTCTCATTCTTTTTGGCTGATGTTTTGGTCACTTTTTCATTTTGCCATTGCTCTCACCCCTAGAGGTACATTAGCATTAGGCAGTGTCTACAGTACAACCCATAGAAGTTGCTCAGGTAGTGCCGTTCATCCAGGATGGCACATCAGTGCGAGCTGTGGCAAGAAGTGTAGCTGTGTCTGTCAGCACAGTGTCCAGAGCATGGAGCAGATACCAGGAGATGTGCAGGAAGCCATAGGAGGGCAACAACCCAGCAACAGGACCGTTACCTCCTCCTTTGTGCAAGGAGGAACAGGAGGAGCACTGCCAGAGCCCTGCAAAATGACCTCCAGCTGGCCACAAATGTGCATGTGTCTGCACAAACGGTTAGAAACCGACTCCATGAGGGTGGTATGAGGGCCCGATGTCCACAGATGGGGGTTGTGCTCACAGCCCAACACCGAGCAGGACGCTTGACATTTGCCACAGAACACCAGGATTGGCAAAGTCGCCACTGGTGCCCTCTGCTCTTCACAGATGAAAGCTCAGTATTGTATGTGGCCTCCACGTGCCTGTATGACCTCCCTACAACGCCTGGGCATGCTCCTGATGAGGTTGCGGATGGTCTCCTGTGGGATCTCCTCCCAGACCTAGACTAAAGCATCAGCCAACTCCTGAACAGTCAGTGGTGCAACGCGACGTTGGTGGATGTGACTCGCCCCCTGGGCCGTGGGGTACTCGGATCCGGGCAGTAGGGGAACGATGGGAGTAGTAGTGGCAACCCGGTTTCGTGGCTCAGGGTGGTCAGGCCAGTGGTAGTCCGTTATGTGCTGATGTTTATGTCCGACTACGCCACCCGTGGATTTGCGGTTATTAGGAACCGCCGCTGCATGCCGACCGCTGGGGCTGATGAGGTGTGCAGCTAGGGTAGTGTGACTCCCCACGGGAAGAGTGCGGCCCCAGGGCAGTATAGTGGATGGTGGGAGTGATGGTGGTGAGAGTCCCAGTGCTGATAGTGCTGGAGAAGCAAGGAGCACACAGACAACAGGTTGCAGTCCAGGGTCTTTACTAGAACAGGTAAATTGACCCATAAACAGTCCCGGCTAGGAGGGGGACCTGGATGTCTGAGAGCAACGGGGAAATTGGCCCTGGTCAGGGTGAGGGTGTAGGCCTACCGTGCTTTCTGCGCTCCTTCTGGCTATCTCCTCCTGATAGGGTAACAGCCCACGTTTCCAAGCTTTCCATGTATTCTCGCCTGTATGGCCTGCGACGTGGGTTCCTTTCTGCTCCCAGCCTTGTACGGCTTTACTGGTACCTTCTGTTGTGGCAGGGCCTCCAGGCTTCTTAGGCCAAGGAATATACAGTCCCCTGCGGACTGGTTCTCTGCTGGGGGATGTGGAATCCTCTCAGCCTCAGACACCAAAGTCTGGTAAATTAAGTCCTCTTTCTGCCAAGACAGGCTCTCTTCGCCTCTTGTCTCTGGCTTGTGGCTCTCCTCCTGCCACACTTCCTCTTAGGTGCAGTGCAACTGTCTGTCCCTGTTCTGCTCTGGGACAAGTCTCAATGCTGAGACAGGCCATCCAGTTCTCTCTAACCCTGCCCCCAGCACCAGCTTTTATAGGGGCAGCCTGCTCCCCCTACTGGCCTGAGACAGGAGGCATTGCATGCTAATGTTCCCCTGACTAGAGAACCTCCCCCTTGCTCTCAGACACAGCTTTAATACATTTTGTGGCATCCAGGCCAGGGTGACACATTCCCCCCTAGTGAAATTTAGTACTCCGGGACTAAACAATAAACAAAGACAATAAAACATTAATAGACATTAATAGACAGACGACACACAAATTGAGTTCTTAAGGTCACAGTGTGGCCTGTGACCGGGTGTCCATATCACCAATACAACGGGGAGCCTTAACCAGGTGGGGGTCTGTCCTACCCCAAGTCCTTCACAGTCTTAGTTCATTCCTTGGTTAGGCTCCGAACGCAGTCCATACCAGGTCCCGGTTATAAAAAGTCCATAACCTGTGAGTCCTTACAGTAACTGCAAGAAACTGAAACACGGAATTACCAAACATGCATGTAACTTTGCAAACAATTCAACATTTGGCAACAAGGTTATTTACAATTTTAGTGCGCTCTATATTCTCCAGCGAGCGGGTATCAGCCCCTTTGTGCTCCTGGTTGACCTACGTAGCCCACTGTCTGGTGGTGGACCAACCTGGCTTTCCCCACTAGCGTTAGGGGTACAGCTATCAGCTGGGTGTACAGGTAGGGAAGGCAGCTGTCTGTGGGTCCTTTGGCTTACCGCAGGCATGGCAGGCTCACTGTCAGCAGAGGGTTGACTCTCCTGGGCTGCTGGTACAGGCTCTTCTGCCTCTGGAACCGCTTGCTCCTCTTCACCTTCCGGCTCTGGTGTTGGTTGTTGCTGTGCCGGTTGCAGGAAATGCAGGACGGGTACCACTATGGCATCATTTATGCGAGTCCAGGACTGAGGGAACTCTCCGAGAACGGTGCTGATCATTTCTTCCTTGTCCTCTGCGGGTTCAAGGTCACTCTGATCCTCTTCTGCACTACGGAGTTGCTCGGGCATCTTTTGAGATGGTCTCTGGAGACGGTACTAGTGGTTTCTCCTCCGTCCTTGGTGATCACGCACACCTTCGGGTTGTCGTGATCAGACTGCAGTACGGTGTAGGGTTCCCTTTCCCACTGGTCGTCCAACTTGTGAAGCCTTCTTTTTCGCTTTAGGACTTGCTCACCAGGTTCTAGGGGACCAGCAGGGGCGTGTTGGTTGAAGAGTTTTTCTTGCCTCTCTCTCACCTGGGCCAGGCTCTTCTCCACAGTCTACTGCACCTTCTTGTACTGCAGTTGCCTTTCCGTATCCCAGTCCGCATCCGGGGAGGTGTCCTCAGGCGTTAGGACTCCCATCTCCAGGTCTATAGGCAGCTTACCCGGTCTGGGTCGCATCAGGTAAGCCGGGGTGCAGTTGGTAGCATTCACCGGGATATGATTGTATAAGTCTATCAGGTCCGGCAGTTTTTCTGGCCACAGGCTGCGCTCCTCCAGGGGCAACGTCTTCAGGAGATCAATGACTATATTGTTCATCTTCTCACACATCCCGTTGGTTTGTGGGTGGTAAGGCGTTGTCCGAATCTTCTTACAGCCATAGAGGTTGCCGAACTCCTGGAAGATTTCAGCCTCGAACGCTGGACCCTGGTCTGTCAGGACCTGTTCCGGATACCCGTGTGGACGGCAGAAATATTGCTGGAAGGCTCTGGCCGCTGTTTGGGCTGTCAAGTCTTTTACTGGGACCACCACTAGAAAACGGGAATAGTGGTCCACGATTGTCAGGGCATAGATGTATCCTGACCGGCTGGGAGCCAATTTGACATGGTCCAGAGCTACCAGCTCAAGAGGCTGCGTGGTGACGATGGGCCTCAAGGGTGTCTTCTGGCTGGTGCGGTCCTTCCTCCTTAGGTGACAAGGGCCACAGTCTCTGCACCATTTTTCTACAGCTCCTCTCATGCCGACCCAAAAGAACCTTCCTCTTAGTAGGAACTCCAGTTTCTTCCAACCGAACCGATGTGTCCCGCTCTGTCATGGTAAGCCCCCAGGACCATAGCTGCATCCCGCCTTGGGACCACGACTTGCCAGGTCAGCTCGTGCGTCCGGTGGTTGACAATCCTTCTGCACAACTTGCCTTCGTAGAGGAACAGCTTGCTCTTCTCTTTCCATAGCTGCTTGGCTTCCTCTGGAGCATCCGGATCTATGCGGGCATCTTCCTGGGTCAGCAGATCTTTCACCAGGCGGATGGCAGGGTCACTATCTTGGGTCTCGGCCCAGCTGTGTTGAGGTAGGGGATTTATCACGGTTGTTAGATCCTCCTCCTTCACGCGGTGGGAGTATTGAACAGCTCCATACCGGTGAAACGCGGGGAGTTCTACCTCCTCCAGCTCTTCTGGGTCTTCGTCACCTTCAGATAAGTGAGGCATCCTCGATAGGGCGTCAGCGTTGGCATTGGTTTTGCCGGCCCGGTACTTGATCAGTCATAGTTGGAGAGACGGGCCATCCACCGCTGTTCTAGGGCACCCAGTCTTGCATTGTCCAGGTGTGTCAACGGGTTGTTGTCCGTGTACACGGTGAACTTTGCGGAGGCCAGGTAATGCTTGAAGCGTTCCGTCACGGCCCACACCACCGCCAAGAATTCTAGCTTGAAGGAGCTGTAATTCTCCGGGTTCCTCTTGGTGGGTCTCAGCTTCCGGCTGGCGTACGCGATCACCCTTTCTCTGCCCTGTTGGTTTTGGAACAGTACGGCTCCCAGTCCCACATTACTGGCATCTGTGTGGAGAATGAAAGGCTGGCCATAATCAGGGTAGGCCAGGATCTCGTCCCCTGTGAGGGCCATCTTTAGCTGGCGGAAGGACTCCTCTTCCGGTTTATCCCACTTGAAGGGCGGCTTTTGGCTCCTGGACTTAGACTGTCCGATCAGGAGGTCCTGCATAGGAGCTGCCATCTTAGTGAACCCAGGGATGAACCTTCGGTAGTAGCCTACCAACCCGAGAAACTGTCTCACCTCTTTGATGTTCGAGGGGCTTGGCCAGCTCTTGATTGCCGTGACCTTGTCAGGGTCGGGGGCCACTCCTTCCGCGCTTACCACGTGCCCTAGGTACTGGTCCTTTGGTTTCAGCAGGTGACACTTCGATGGTTTCACCTTCAGGCTATAGCCTGCCAGGGCTTCGAACACCTCGGCCAGGTGCTTTAGGTGGTCCTCGTAGGTCTTCGAATAGACGATCACGTCGTCCAGGTAAAGGAGGACCGTCTCGAAGTTTCGGTGCCCTAGACATCATTCCATCAGCCTCTGGAAGGTCCCTGGTGCGTTGCAGAGCCCGAAGGGCATACAGTTGAACTCACTCAGTCCCATCGGGGTGGTGAAGGCAGTCTTCTCCTTGTCAGCCTCTGCCACAGGAACCTGCCAGTACCCGCTAGTAAGGTCCAAAGTAGAAAAGAAGTTAGCAGATTTTAGTGCGGCTAAAGACTCCTCTATTCTAGGCAGCGGATATGCGTCTTTGTGGGTGATACGGTTGATTTGTCTATAGTCCACGCACATTCTCATGGTGCCGTCTTTCTTTTTGACCAGAACCAAGGGGGCTGCCCAGGGGCTACAGCTGTCTCTAATAACCCCAGCTTCTTTCATCTCTCTTAGCATGCCCTTTGCGTTCTGATAATGTGCAGGGGGTACAGGTCTGTGCCTCTCTTTTATTGGTGGGTGGCTCCCTGTGGGGATGTGGTGTTCTATCCCTTTTACTCTGCCGAAGTCTAGCGGGTGCTTACTAAAGACTCTCTCGTACTCCTGTACCACCCGGTAGACTCCTTGTTTTTGGTGCAGGGGAGTGGAGTCAGCACCCACATGGAGTTTCTGGCACCAGTCCTCCTTTTGTTTCTGGGAGCCATTACCCTCCGCCTGAGGAGATGGAGGCAAGGGTTCCATGGCCCTGATAGCTTTGTGTTCGACAACAAACAGTTTGGCGAGTGTAGCGTACCTGGGTAAGTGTACTTCCCTCTCCCCAATGTTGAGGATGCGGACGGGCACCCTCCCATGACGGACATCAACCACCCCCCGGGCTGTCAAAATGGTGGGCCTGCTGTCTGAGTACACGGGTTCTACCATGGCTTGGTAGTCTCTACCTCTCAACCCGATTGCAGTCCGACACCAGATCATCATTTCACTTTTGGGAGGCATGGAAATGGGGAATGGGTCACTCAGTCTTACGCTACCGATCTCACCACCAGACAGTTCTACCTGCTGCCGTCTCATCAGGGCTTTTATCTCCTTGTTGAGGACTCTCTGTTGGCTGGAACTAGCATTCACCGCCACCTGTTGTAGAATTACAATTACCTCTGAAAGACAATTTTCAATTACGTTAGTACCCACAGTTATTTTAGGGTGACTTTCACGACGGTCAATGTCCACAATAATCACCCCCTGTGCCGGCAGTTCAACTTTACCAATTTTAATGGTCATCTCCTTGAACCCCATCTGCGGCACGGGTAAGCCATTACTGGCGATGATGCTCAAGTTATTGTCTGGATACCGTGTGATATCAGCATCAGTCCAATACTGCTTAAAAAGTACATAAGGGATAGTGGTTACTTGTGACCTATTATCCAGCAAGGCGCTCATGGGGATACCGTGCAGCACCATGGGTAAAACCGGGCGCCCCCCAACGTACTTATTACGCCAATTGTAAGGGCCTGGTGATCTTATGCCTGGGGGTTGGCCCTTTGCCCCAGGTTGGACCCTTTTAAATTACAGTACCTGGAAATGTGTCCGGGATGGTTGCATCGACGGCAAATGGGCTGTCCATCCTCTGCGTAGCGGTCTGTGGGCCTCCCTCGGAACGACGGGATCCTCCTCTGTCGACGCCACGGGACATCCTCCGGACTTGAAGCCAGCTCGATGGGTCTTGACGGGTCCACTTGCAACGCCTGGACGGTCCTGGTCAACGCCGCGACGCTCCTGGTCAGCTCCTGGACTTGGTGGTGCAGGTCTTTCGACGGGGCTTGGTTCAGGGCCTGTGCATCAGCCCCCACGGGATCCATAGAGGAGGGCGCCGCCTCCTGGTGGTTGGTGAGAGCAGGGCGCCGGGGGTTTATAGCGCCACTGGTTGCAGATTCACGGAGCACCCTTATGGCCCTGTCCTTAAATTGGGCAAAGGTTAGGTCGGGGTTCTGAAAGAACATGAGACGCAGTTGGGCCCTGTGGGCGCTAGACAGCAGACCTTCTATGAATTGTTCTGTTAGCAGCTTATCCGTTTCCTGCACACTGCCAGGGTCAGTTTGTTGAATAGCCCTCAAGGCTTCCTGCAGATTTAGGGCATAGTCTCTGATGCTGTCCTGTGCCCGCTGCTTACATCCATAGAACCTCATTTTAATCTCAGCGGAGGTACGTGTGTCAAAGGTACCCCGCAGCCGGGCCAGAATACCCTTCACAGTCCTTTTATCCTCAGTGGGCCATGATTTTACCTCCCTTTGGGCTGCGCCAGTTAACTGCCCTGTCAATATGCTGACCTTCTGTTCCTCTGTCAGGGGGTAAACGTGGAACAAACTGTATAGCCTTTCCTTGAAGTCAGTTAGGGCATGGGGCTCCCCTGAGTATTTGGGCAGCCAGGCCGCTCCAGGGATGTAGGGCAGGGAAAAGGGCATCACCGCTGCTGCAGCTGCGTTGGTGGTAGTGGGCGCCTCTGTGTCCGACATCTTCTTCCCCCCTAGTTAAGCGTGGCCTACCTTCCGACGATCCTCTTCTGTAGGCCGCGGCTCCGCTGCTGCTGCTCTGGACGAGGAGCTTGCGTCGCGTCCTGATGACGTCAGCGTCGCTCTCTCTCTCTTCCAGGACCTTGCGCAGCGTCGGTGCGTGGGGCGGAGCTTCGGATCTCGCGTGGTTTTGAAGTCCACGCCCCTCTTCTTCCCGCGCGGCGTCCTGAAGATGGCGTCCGATGGCGAGAAACAGCTGCGGATGGCGGGAAGACGGCAGAAGACGGCGGGAAACAGTCCAAGATGGCGTCTGATGGCGGGAATCGGCTCCGGATGGCGGGAAACGACTCCGGACGGCGGGAAACTTCGCCACAGGTAAGTTACAAAAGTCTTTTTCAGGCACGCAGTACCCGCAGTTGCGGGCATGAAATCCTGCCGACTACGCCAAAGCTGACTCGCCCCTTGGGCCGTGGGGCACTCGGATCCGGGCAGTCTGGGAACGATGGGAGTAGTAGTGGCAACCCGGTTCCGTGGCTCAGGGTGGTCAGGCCAGTGGTAGTCCGTTATGTGCTATTGATTATGTCCGACTACGCCACCCGTGGATTGTGGTTATTAGGAACCGCCGCTGCATGCCGACCGCTGGGGCTGATGAGGTGTGCAGCTAGGGTAGTGTGACTCCCCACGGGAAGAGTGCGGCCCCAGGGCAGTATAGTGGATGGTGGGAGTGATGGTGGTGAGAGTCCCAGTGCTGATAGTGCTGGAGAAGCAAGGAGCACACAGACAACAGGTTGCAGTCCAGGGTCTTTACTAGAACAGGTAAATTGACCCATAAACAGTCCCGGCTAGGAGGGGGACCTGGATGTCTGAGAGCAACGGGGAAATTGGCCCTGGTCAGGGTAAGGGTGTAGGCCTACCGTGCTTTCTGCGCTCCTTCTGGCTATCTCCTCCTGATAGGGTAACAGCCCACGTTTCCAAGCTTTCTGTGTATTCTCGCCTGTATGGCCTGCGACGTGGGTTCCTTTCTGCTCCCAGCCTTGTACGGCTTTACTGGTCCCTTCTGTTGTGGCAGGGCCTCCAGGCTTCTTAGGCCAAGGAATATACAGTCCCCTGCGGACTGGTTCTCTGCTGGGGGATGTGGAATCCTCTCAGCCTCAGACACCAAAGTCTGGTAAATTAAGTCCTCTTTCTGCCAAGACAGGCTCTCTTCGCCTCTTGTCTCTGGCTTGTGGCTCTCCTCCTGCCACACTTCCTCTTAGGTGCAGTGCAACTGTCTGTCCCTGTTCTGCTCTGGGACAAGTCTCAATGCTGAGACAGGCCATCCAGTTCTCTCTAACCCTGCCCCCAGCACCAGTTTTTATAGGGGCAGCCTGCTCCCCCTACTGGCCTGAGACAGGAGGCATTGCATGCTAATGTTCCCCTGACTAGAGAACCTCCCCCTTGCTCTCAGACACAGCTTTAATACATTTTGTGGCATCCAGGCCAGGGTGACACAGATGGAGCGAGACATGATGTCCCAGATGTGCTCAATCGGATTCAGGTCTGGGGAACAGGCGGGCCAGTCCATAGCTTCAATGCCTTCACCTTGCAGAAACTGCTGACACACTCCAGCCACATGAGGTCTGGCAATGTCCTGCATACTGCATAAGGGGCATAATGGGGGCATTACACTGTGTGGGGGCATAATACATACTACATAAGGGGCATAATGGGGGCATTAAACTTTTTGGGGCATCATACATACTGCATAAGGGGCATAATGGGGGCAATACACTGTGTGGGGGCATCATACATACTGCATAAGGGGCATAATGGGGGCATTACATTGTGTGGTAGCATCATACATCTTGTATAAGGGGCATAATGGGGGCATTACACTGTGTGGGAGCATCATACATACTGCATGAGGGGCATAATGGTGGCATACACTGTGTGGTGCATCATACATACTGTATAAGGGGCATAATGGGGGCATTACACTGTGTGGGGCATCATATATACTGTATAAGGGGCATAATGGGGCATTACACTGTGTGGGGGCATCATACATACTGCATAAGGGGCATAATGGGGGCATTACACTGTGTGGGGGCATCATACATACTGCATAAGGAGCATAATGGGGGCATTACACTGTGTGGGGGCATCATGTATACTGCATAAGGGGCATAATGGGGGCATTACACTGTGTGGGGGCATCATACATCCTGCATAAGGGGCATAATGGGGGCATTACACTGTGTGGGGGGCATCATACATCCTGCATAAGGGGCATAACACTGTGTGGGGGCATCATACATCCTGCATAAGGGGCATAATGGGGGCATTACACTGTGTGGGGGGCATCATACATACTGCATAAGGGGCATAATGGGGGCATTACACTGTGTGGGGGCATCATACATCCTGCATAAGGGGCATAATGGGGGCATTACACTGTGTGGGGGCATCATGCATCCTGCATAAGGGGCATAATGGGGGCATTACACTGTGTGGGGGCATCATACATACTGCATAAGGGGTATAATGGGGGCATTACACTGTGGGGGGCATCATGCATCCTACATAAGGGGCATAATGGGGGCATTACACTGTGTGGGGGCATCATACATACTGCATAAGGGGTATAATGGGGGCATTACACTGTGGGGGGCATCATGCATCCTACATAAGGGGCATAATGGGGGCATTACACTGTGTGGGGGCATCATACATTCTGTATAAGGGGCATAATGGGGGCATTACACTGTGGGGCCAGTAAAGGGGCCCTTTACTATGAGAACAATACGTTTCCTCCCTTCCTGTCTCCATAGTTGGGTCGTATGTATCTATTACAGGAAACAGAACAAAAACCTTATGATTCTTATAAAGGGGCAACACAAGACCCCAAAAGAGTCTCTGTGCTCAAGGGGTTAATGCCCCCTGCGCCCAGTAATGGGGGATCCCCACATACCTCCACCTGCAGAGCCGCCACCACATATATGGCTGCTCTGTGCGCACAGGAGCTGTGATGAGGTCACAGGAGGGGAAGAGTCAGGGGTCACATGATCAGGGGCCTCAGTGGATGTGTGACACCCCAGGGGTCTGGTTGCCACAGTGATAGAGATATTATGTCTGAGAGCAGGTGGGAGGTCCTTTGGTCAGGGATCCTGTGCATGCCACACCTCCTGCCCAGTCTTGGGAGGGGAAGGACTTCCCCTATATAAACCTGGGGCTGAGGCAGGGTAGGGAGTTCTGAGAGGAGAAGACAGGGAGCAGAGCTGCTCTATGGGCTCTGCTCCACAGGCAGGCCCTGTCCAGGGGCCTGAGCCTGGAGTCAAGGAGAGTAGAGACAAGAAACAGTCATATGAAGAAACAGCAGAAGCTCAGTGGGAGCAATACTAATACGAGTCAGGGGCTGGCAGCTGCAGAGGTCGCCCTGACTGAGAAGCTTTCTTACCGGACCCGGCGTCCGAGGCTGTGGGGACTAACTCTTACCCAGCAGCAGAAGCCGACCGGCAGGGGATTTCAGGTCCTCAGGCCCAGAAACCCGAAGGCACGGTCACACGCGTGGGACCAGTACCGCCATCGTGGAGCGGAAGCCATTAGAAGGCCCCGAGTCACCGGCCATACGGGTGAGCACCACACGGTACACTCAGGGACGTGGGCTACTTATATCCGCTTCTAGCAAGGTAGCCAGAAGAGTACAGTCAGTTTGGGAGGCCTACAACTCCGCCTGGCCAGGGGAGATCCCATCTGCTCAAGGACTGACCAGGCCCCGTTCGCTAGCAAGTACTCCGGGAGGGTCTATCGTTGTTACCAGTAAAGACCCTGAATTACACCGCACCGTCTCTGAGTGGTTCCTGCTACCCCCATTTTCCACGTCGGCTGCCCTGAGGCCATATCCCTCCCGTTGGGGGTTATACTATCACGCTGCACAATTCTACACCGGCCTCAGCGGTCTGCCCTGCAGCGGCAGCTCCATAGCTGCAAATCAACGGGTGGCGTAGTCGACACTCAAATAACATCTATCAAGACTGCCACACACTGAGTTGACTCCCTGGGCACGGACCGGGTCCCCGCCACTCGGAGACTACAACCCTCATCTGATCCGGTTCCGGGTAAGCCCCGTGCGCGAGACGCTGCGCGACACAGCAGGCCCAGGGGCGCGTCAGATGCAGGACTCTGCTGTGCTGGTTGTCATGGTGCTGGATGAGCTGAAGTTTATGTGTGGGGTCAGGAGTAGTGTTGAGCGATACCTTCCGATATCGGGAAATATCGTATCAGATTGGATAGGACCGATACCCAAAAGTATCGGATATCGCCGATTCCGATACCGGAAACCAATGCAAGTCAATGGGACACTAATATCGGAAAGCCATCCCAGCGTGAGAGAATTCTCCTGATTGTTTAAAAGCCGGCGGGCGGTAAAAAGCCGCCGGCTTTTAAACAATCACACAGCCCCATACTGCTTCCCCGCAGCCTCCCACCCCGATCCTGCGCTCCCCCCGCCACCTCCCATCCCGATCGTAAGTTAGGACCGGGCGGGGAGCGCAGCACCAAGGAGCAGGGAGCGAAGGACCCGGGCGGGGAAGCCGGCAGTGAAAAGACTACACCGCCGGCTTTCCCGTTCTGTGCTGCGCTCTCCCGCCGGTTATTTCAAATGAACAGCTGAGGTATCAGGTGATGCTGATCAGCTGTTCATTTGAAGTAGCCGCGGTGCCCTCAGAGGGTTCATGTGAGTTCATGCTTCACTGCATGAACTCACATGAACTTTCCCACGGCCGCACAGGTCAGCCTCACCACCCAGACCATCAGACCCATCATGATTGGTGTGTGCGCAGGTGTCTGTGCGATGTGTGCGGGTGTGTGCGCGATGTCTGCGGGTGTCTGCGTGCAGGCAGACATAGGCTAATGTGACACTACTACTCCCATCGGCCTATGTCTGTCCCCCGTCCACTTGTGCCAGCAGGATCAGCTCGATGGGCGCAGTAGCTATTTTAGCTGCCCCATATGTTATTTTTTCCCCTATACATCTTTTATGTTTTTAAGCCCCCCATATATTTTTTTTGTTTTTGGTCCCCAATAAATTTTAAATACATTTTTCATTGGTGGCCAGTGGTTACCTAAAATAAATTAGTTCATACATTACCTGTCCCCGCCGATCGCCACCTAAAATAAAGTAAAAAATAAAAAACTACACCTATACTCACCTAGACACCTAATTCCCCGAAGCCATCGATCTCCTGTAATAAAATATAAAATAATAAACCACAACCTTATCCTTACCCCTCCGTAGTAGTCCACGAGTGTCCCACGAAGATCTCCAGTTTAGAGCAGCCACATAAAATGTGACCGCTCTAAACCACTGCCGCCGCTAGAATGACGGGGCCGTAAAGCAGCCCCATCATTGCATAAACCGGTGTCTAGGTGAGTATAGGTGTAGTTTTTTATTTTTTACTTTATTTTAGGTGGCGATCAGGTAATGTATGAACTAATTTATTTTAGGTAACCACTGGCCACCAATGAAAAATGTATTTAAAATTTATTGGGGACCAAAAACAAAAAAAATATATGGGGGGCCTAAAAACATAAAAGATGTATAGGGGCAAAAATAACATATGGGGCAGTTTAAATAGCAGGATCAGGCTGATGGGAACTACTGCTCCCATCGAGCTGATCCTGCTGGCACGAGTGGACGGGGGACAGACAAAGGCCGATGTGAGTAGTAGTGTCACATCGGCCTATGTCTGCCTGCACGCAGACACCCGCAGACATCGCGCACACACCCGCACACATCGCACAGACACCTGCGCACACACCAATCATGATGGGTCTGATGGTCTGGGAGGTGAGGCTGACCTGTGCGGCCGTGGGAAAGTTCATGTGAGTTCATGCAGTGAAGCATGAACTCACATGAACCCTCTGAGGGCACCGCAGCTACTTCAAATGAACAGCTGATCAGCATCACCTGATACCTCAGCTGTTCATTTGAAATAACCGGCGGGAGAGCGCAGCACAAAACGGGAAAGCCGGCGGTGAAGTCTTTTCCCTGCCGGCTTCCCCGCCTGGGTCCTTCGCTCCCTGCTCCTTGGTGCTGCGCTCCCCGCCCGGTCCTAACTTACGATCGGGATGTGAGGTGGCGGGGGGAGCGCAGGATCGGGGTGGGAGGCTGCGGGGAAGCAGTATGGGGCTGTGTGATTGTTTAAAAGCCGGCGGCTTTTTACCGCCTGCCGGCTTTTAAACAATCAGGAGAATTCTCTCACGCTGGGATGGCATTCCGATATTAGCGTCCCATTGACTTGCATTGGTTTCCGGTATCGGAATCGGCGATATCCGATACTTTTTGGGTATCGGTCCGATCCAATCCGATCCGATATTTCCCGATATCGGAAGGTATCGCTCAACATTAAGTAATACATAAGAATAATATGTACTATGTCTGACCACTACAAACACTCATCTGAACTGGTCCAAGTGCTGTCAGGTTTTTTCACGGGCAGCACTTAGACAATACGGTCGTGTGAATATAGGCTTATGATGCATCTGGTAATAAACATGTTAAGGATGGGCCGCTACTCATGGGCCACTGCTGTGTGCTTGCCCCCCAGGCTAAAATGTGCCAGCCAGCCCCTGCTGCACCGGGTGCCAGAAAACCTAGATACACCTTTGGAATAGGTATCCTGCAAAGTAAGGATGGGGTTTGGTGTTTTTAAATGATTTTATTGACTCTGTGCATTTATATTTTGTATCAATAATATGATATGGTTATATATATCTTCTGGATATCAGGAGGGCTTATCCCTGTGCCTTGACTCTCACCTTCTCCTTCGATGTCCTGTATAGGCCAAAAAAAACTACGCGTTTCGAGGACTCACAGTTCCTCTTCGTCAGCTTCTCGCTGGTAGTCAAACTGGTAACCTAATAAAGTCCAAACGCCCCCCACAAAGATAATACAACCAAAGAAATGGAGGAAGATCCAATACTAACAAGACGGTGCAAAAGGACATATGGAGGTGCAATAGAACTAAGATAGAATTCCAATAAGAATAGACTGTGTGTGAAAAAAATAATAATAAAAAAGACTTTGTTCAAACTTTCACAATTAGTTAAAAATGAATAAAAATTATATACTTATATTTCTGATGGCTATAAAAAACAGTCTGTTAATCAGTGTATATTACCAGGATAGTATAAATTCGGCACTTAGTACCATCCAGAGATAAAAAGGAAAAAATGAAGGAGAAAAATAAAAACATTATATAGTATCTCCAATAGGGGTATCAATGTATAGAAACAAATACATATATAAAATAGGTGGATTCAAAGGAATATATCCAAAAGACATATTATATTGATAAAATATAAGGAGGTTCATAAAAGTGCAATGTAAATGTTCAATTGGTACTGGGATAAAAAATACATACAGTATATACCGCTGCGAGTTGAAGGCATACAGCTGACTCTCGTGATTAAGGCCCTTCAGAGCCAAGCTATTTAATGTGAAGATCCATTTGGATTCCATCCGCGACATTAATCTCAGGTAATCACCTCCCCTCCATTTTCTGGGGACTAATCGGATCCCACAAAACTTAGTGTCCTTATAAGATTGGTTGTGGAACTTCCGGTAGTGCCGGGACAGTGGATGCCCTTCAAAACCTTCATTCATGTTGATAAAGTGTTCCTTCAGCCTTTTGATAACTTGCGCTTTGTACAGACATCTCCTCCTGCCAAGGCATAAAAAGGGCGTGGCTTGGGGTGTGGATAGGGGCGTGGCCAGACTACGCGTGCCGCATGGTTTCGCCCTCTTTCTAGTCCTCATAGGTTGGCGGTATGCTTGTACTGAGCAGATCTGGGATATCAGTGATTAGGTCCCATATTGTGCACTGTAAGGTCTAGAAAAGCTCCTTCTATCCGTCTCTGTAGCACCAGAGGAAGAACAGAGGGGAAAAGACAGGATTTTCTACATGTCGCGTTATGTAGATGTTCTGCAGATTTATCACAACCGTCCACAAGAAGAAACTGCCATCACAGAGCCGCCTTTAGCTGTTGGAAAAGTTTAAACTTAGTTTTGAATAGTTGCTATAGCCAACAAGGACTTTCTATTTATGCTGGGTCACATGATGCTGGTGCTGGGTGATGTCATGTGACGGAATGTTGTGGGTGATGATGTCACAGAGGGCGTTGTGATGTCACCCTTGGGGTATATAAGGGGGCTCCATCCACCTGGAGCTCATATCTCATTGGCCATATCTTGGTGCTGAGATACCCCCTGGAGACAATGAGGATCGCCATATTGTTTCTGTGCTGTACCCTGTTCTACCCTGTGAATTACCATAGGCTGCCGGTGAGTACCTGTCTATTATTACATATGGAGGACGTTTAGAATCAGCTGCGGCAGGGGAAGGGGATGGGGAGGGGGGTCCTGTAAGAATTTACCTGCGGGAATAAGAGGTTATGGCAGGGAAAGGAGCTTAGGAAGTGACAGTCAGAGGGGATATAAGTGTGGGGTGACCCCTCTGACTCCCACATTCCTGCCTTGTCCTTGTAGTGATTAATGACTTTGGTGTTGTCCCTTATATATCACTTTGCAGTCACCAGTGATCGCTCCGCACTGTGATCCTAAACTACAGTCTCATTTACCTTTTTGCAAACGCCCAGAAGGGGAGGAGTGACATCACACCCATGTGAGCAGATCCCGCCCACTTTTACTGCAGTCGTAATGCGAGCTAGCTGTATTCTGTTTTCATGGAAATATCAGCAGCTGCTCCCCCTAGTGTTTACAAGATGAAAACATCAAAAGAGTTAAAATATTTTTTTCAGATTTTATACCATTAAAACCTTTTTAAATATATATGTGTATTTATATATAAATATAAATACTTTACAATTTTACAATTGTAAAAAAATTGCTGACACTTTCCCTTTAAAAGATCTAAAGACGTTCTGCTTCATGTGCCATTGTGACCAATCACAGCACAGATTATATTTTTTAAACTTTTCTTGAAAAACTGAAGCTGCTCCGTCATGTGGAAGGGTTCTCTTTTAGACATTTAGTTAGGTCCAAAGTATCAGTGACATGATGGATAGAACTGTGCAATGATGTCACAGAGGGCTTTGTGATGTCACCCCTGGGTATATTAGAAGCCTCGGCCCATCTGCAGCTTGTATCTCATTGACCATACCTTGGTGCTGAGAGACCTCTGGAGATGATGAGTATCATCCTATCATTTCTGTGCTTTACGTTGCTCTACCCCCCACATTACAGTACACTGAGGGCGAGTATGTTCTCATCAATATGGAGGTCACAAGGATCAGCTAATGAGAATATCGCCTCTTGCAGGACTTCTCATACTGGACACGTGACCGTCCGTCATATGAAAGTCCAACTGTAAATAATATTCCATGGACCCTGGAGGTGAATCCCAAACTTCTTCCTGATCTTCTCAATGGGATATTTCTGAAAGTTGCTTGATAATGTATCCATCACTGTATAATAACAAGGGCTCTCTGTTTGACTGGATTGGGTATAAATATACAGGACTTTATTATGTTTTTTTTCTTTATTATAGGATGACCCACTACCCGTGGATCTCAGAAGAAGCACCTATCAAGCTTCCATCAATCTTCCTCTTTGGCTCTTCCGTGACGCAGTTTTTGTTGCGGTGATGACACTACTGACAATACTAGAGTATTTGGCCTTAAGTCTTGTCCTGAGCAAGTGGGCAATGTCTGAACCTGGTGAAACAATCAGAAAACTCCTGAGAACAAAACCATTCTGAAGGAACAAAGTGCTTGTAAGGAGCCGATTTGCATCCCTCAGATTCAGAAGCAAGACTCCAGGAGAACACCTGTCCTGCCCAATGGCAAATGTTCTACTCCATCCATGGCTCCTGCACCGCAGGATGCGAAAAAGGTTCCTAGTTGCAACTATAAAGTGGCGTTCAGTGATATTGTCTGGGTCAGAATGATCCCTCACAACAATATAGGAAGAAGAGCTCGAAGTTCAACGGAGCTTAAAGAGAGGTTACTGATTTTTCAGAGAAGCCAACAACCCAGAATTCCAGAGCCAAGAGCACCAGAACCTAGAACACCAGAACCTACCATGTCAGAACCTAGTATGTCAGAACCTAGAATGCCAGAGCCTGAAATGCCTACAACACCTCAACCCAAAATCAAGAGGAGAAGATGTTTCCTTAGATGTCTTAGAGGCGAGGAAGATTGAGAAGGCAACTGCTTGAACTTTCCCATTGCTCGTGTTTTCATCACAGGTTAGTCCTATACATGCTGTCTGATGGGCACCATCTTACTACATACAATGCAGCATTGCACCTGAAATCGCATGGATATTTTGTCACACACTTGCACTTTAGCACCTTATCATATGGCGCATATATCTATGAACGCTTTGCTAAGTATCACTGTCTAGTATGTGCTTCTGATGAACCTATTTTAGGAAAACGTGTCGAGGTTTGGCATACTATGTACTTGAGTTTGGCGTACTATGTGCTTGTTGGTAAATTCTATTGCCATCTATAATCTACTAGATATTATAATGTCTCTGGTGGGATGCCCCATGCCGAATTGTTGATAACTGACTATGAGCATTGTCCTCTATTTCTTATCTACTATGGTTACAGGTTGATGTGAAGAGAGCTGTGCCATTGGTAGCGATTTTTCTACTGATTTGTCAGTTATATTTATGTTAGTTTAGCAAATTTCTGCTTGTAGGGTCTAATGTTTTACCATAGTGTATGTTCTGTGAGCTAAATTGTCATACTTATGCACTAGATAGATTATAAATTGTGATGCTTATGTACAAG
Organism: Phyllobates terribilis; assembly: GCF_046119375.1. Lineage (NCBI taxonomy): Eukaryota > Metazoa > Chordata > Amphibia > Anura > Dendrobatidae > Phyllobates > Phyllobates terribilis. The sequence continues at coordinate 3,255,882 of NW_027362871.1, read as the reverse complement.
ATAGATTATTAGTTTAATCGGTGATTTTTTAAATATTTTTTAGCATCAGGAGACTCAAGAATCGCATCTTACAGAAGACAAGAAGCCTAAATGCCGAAGGGTGATGACCTGTTGATGGCCCACAGCTGGAGGGTCATTACCTCTTGATGGCACAAAACTGGACAGAAGATAAAAACATTTGATGGCACACAGCCGGAGGGTGATGATCTATTGATGGCCATAGCCAGAGGGTCATTACCTGTTGATGGCACACAGCCGGAGGGTGATGACCTATTGATGACCATAGCCAGAGGGTCATTACCTGTTGATGGCACACAGCTGGAGGATGATGACCTATTGATGGCCATAGCCAGAGGGTCATTACCTGTTGATGGCACACAGCCGGACAGAGGATAATTACCTGTTGATGGCACACAGACGGATGGTCATTACCTGTTCATGGCGCACTGCCGGATGGTCATTACCTATTGATGGCACACAGCCGGAGGGCGATGACCAATTGTTGGCCATAGCCAAAGGGTCATTACCTGTTGATGGTGCACTGCCGGATGGTCATTACCTGTTGATGGTGCACTGCCGGATGGTCATTACCTGTTGATGGCACACAGCCGGATGGTCATTACCTGTTCATGGCACACTGCCGGATGGTCATTACCTGTTGATGGAACACAGCCGGAGGGTGATGACCTATTGATGGCCATAGCCAGAGGGTCATTACCTGTTGATGGCGCACTGCCGGATGGTCATTACCTGTTGATTGCACACAGCTGGAGGGTGATGACCAGTTGATGTCGGACTGCCGGATGGTCATTACCTGTTGATGGCACACAGCCGGACAGAGGATCATTACCTGTTGATGGCACAAAGCCGGTCAGAGGATAAGATCTTTTGATTGCATACACCGGGTCCCTCCCTGATAACAGGGAACCCTGGGGAATACTCGTCATCTTGATCCCCCACTGACTAAATACTTGCTCCACCTCAGCCTACACCATTATGGAGGACACTTCCACCTGTGTCCACTGTAAGGTTCGACTTTCTTTTATCATTTCAGCAGATTAATAAACATCATAAAGCTGTAAAACTATCGAGTAATTTATTATAAATTATTATAAAGAAATATAAAGTATAATAGATAGCTATAGAGGGCACAGAAGACGACTAACTATAGTAAGCATGGTATCGCCTGATATATACTGTATATTCTAGATGGCGCTATTACACTAAATACATCACAACCTCCAGGGTGATATTACCGTACAATGTGAGATCACTAATAATGGCCACAGATTATGAGAAAATGACCAGCTCCATAGTCCTGGAGTTATTATAAATGTCTCTAGTGTGAGGCAGGGACTGGACGAGTGTTGGAGGGAGGTATATTCCCCCAGGACGTCCTTTATGTATCCATGCTGTAGAATCTGCCGTATACTTCTGTTCTAGCAGTCAGACATTTCACTCTGCAAATCACAGGCTCAACATTGTGTAAAACTACCACCGTATATAAGAGCACTCAGAATAAAAACTAGCGGCATGCCGTGCACTGCCCACGTCATGTGTACGGGATACAGGACCTGCAGGACCTGGTACGGCCATTATAGTTGATAGATTAATGATACCTGTGCAGATGAAGGGAAAAAAATATGTGCAACAGCAGGAGGAGAAAGTCTCAAAATGTAATTTGAAGAGTATAATAGAGAAATGGGAAACTTCTGGAGATGCAGATAAGTGGTACCAGGGCAAAACGTAAGTGCAGTCAGACAAGGGAAAAGTGCAAATGATCCAGCGTAAAGGTTTGTTTAGTAGAAAAAATATTAAAACTTAGCTTTTATTAGCCATATAAAACACTGCTCCACAAAGAATACAGCAAATGTGCAACTATCATAGCTTACAGACCTACACGTTTCAACAAATCATGTCTTAATTATGGCCCTACTACTAGAATAACAAAAAGGCATATATATATATATATATATATATATATATATATATATATATATATCCACGTGCCTGTATGACCTCCCTACAACGCCTGGGCATGCTCCTGATGAGGTTGCGGATGGTCTCCTGTGGGATCTCCTCCCAGACCTGAACTAAAGCATCCGCCAACTCCTGGACAGTCTGTGGTGCAACGTGACGTTGGCGGATGGAGCGAGACATGATGTCCCAGATGTGCTCAATCGGATTCAGGTCTGGGGAACGGGCGGGCCAGTCCATAGCTTCAATGCCTCCATCTTGCAGGAACTGCTGACACACTCCAGCCACATGAGGTCTGCCATTGTCCAGCATTATGAGGAACCCAGGGCCAACCGCACCAGCATATGGTCTCACAAGGGGTCTGAGGATCTCATCTCGGTACCTAATGGAAGCCAGGCTACCTCTGGCGAGCACTTGGAGGGCTGTGCGGCTCTCCAAAGAAATGCCACCCCACACCATTACTCACCCACTGCCAAACCGGTCATGCTGAAGGATGTCACTCTCCACGGCGTCTCCAGACTCTGTCACGTCTGTCACATGTGCTCAGTGTGAACCTGCTTTCATCTACGAAGAGCACAGGGCGCGAGTGGCAACTTTGCCAATCCTGGTGTTCTGTGGCAAATGCCAAGCGTCCTGCATGGTGTTGGGCTGTGAGCACAACCCCTATCTGTGGACGTCGGGCCCTCATACCACCCTCATGGAGTCGGTATCTAACCGTTTGTGCAGACACATGCACATTTGTGGCCAGCTGGAGGTCATTTTGCAGGGCTCTGGCAGTGCTCCTCCTGTTCCTCCTTTCACAAACGCGGAGGTAGCGGTCCTGCTGCTGGGTTGTTGCCCTCCTACGGCCCCCTCCACATCTCCTGGTGTACTGGCCTGTCTCCTGGTAGCGCCTCCAGCCTCTGGACACAGCCAACCTTCTTGCCACAGCTCGCATTGATGTGCCATCCTGGATGAGCTGCACTATCTGAGCAACTTCTGTGGGTTGTAGAGTCTGTCTCATGCTACCACGAGTGTGAAAGCACAACCAACATTCAAAAGTGACCAAAACATCAGCCAGAAAGCATTGGTACTGAGATGTGGTCTGTGGTCCCCACCTGCAGAACCACTCCTTTATTGAGGGTGTCTTGATAATTGCCAATAATTTCCATCTATCCTCTATTCCATTTGCACATCAGCATGTGAAATTGATTGTCAATCAGTGTTGCTTCCTAAGTGGACAGTTTGATTTCACAGAAGTTTGATTTACTTGGAGTTATATTCTGTTGTTTTAAGTGTTCCCTTTATTTTTGGAGCAGTTTATATAGATACATACAGTGAGTACGGAAAGTATTCAGACTCCTTTAAATTTTTCACTCTTTGTTTCATTGCAGCCATTTGATAAATTCTAAAAAGTTCATTTTTTTCTCATTAAAGTACACTCTGCACCCCATCTTGACTGAAAAAAACAGCAATATAGAATTTTTTTGCAAATTTATTAAAAAAGAAAAACTGAAATATCACATGGTCATAAGTATTCAGATCCTTTGCTCAGACACTCATATTTAAGTCACATGCTGTCCATTTCCTTGTGATCCTCCTTGAGATGGTTCTACTCCTTCAATGGAGTCCAAATGTGTTTAATTAAACTGATAGGACTTGATTTGGAAAGGCACACACCTGTCTATATAAGACCCCACAGCTCACACTACATGTCAGACCAAATGAGAATCATGAGCTCAAACGAACTGCCCAAGGAGCTCAGAGACCGAATTGTGGCAAGGCACAGATCTAGCCAAGGTTATAAAAGAATTTCTGCATTACCCAAGGTTCATAAGAGCACAGTGGCCTCCATAATCCTTAAATGGAAGAAGTTTGGGACCACCAGAAGTCTTCCTAGAACTGGCCGTCCAGCCAAACTGAGCAATCGTGGGAGAAGAGCCTTGGTGAGAGAGGTAAAGAAGAACCCCAAGATCACTGTGGCTGAGCTCCAGAGATGCAGTAGGGAGATGGGAGAAAGTTCCACATAGTCAACTATCACTGCAGCCCTTCCCCAGTTGGGCCTTTATGGCAGAGTGGCCAGATGGAAGCCTCTCCTCATATGAAAGCCCGCATAGAGTTTGCTCAAAAACACATGAAGGACTCCCAGACTATGAGAAATAAGATTCTCTGGTCTGATGAGACGAAGATAGAACTTTTTGGTGATAATTCTAAGTGGTATGTGTGGAGAAAACCAGGCACTGCTCATCACCTGCCTAATACAATCCCAACAGTGAAACATGGTGGTGGCAGTTGTTAGAACCCTCCTGTTAGTTTTTTCTATTTTGTGGTCATGTGACCTTCTGCCTATTTATTCCAGCTCCGCCCTTCAGGCTTTGCTGGACTTCAGTGTTACTTTGACTCTTAATCTAGCCAGGTGCTTTGTACCTACTGTATCTCTCTAGTTTGTTTGGTCCTTGGACCACTAAGTACTTTTGTCTGTTTGTCTTCTTCTGCTACTACTTCTGCCAGGAGGTGTCCAGTTTTGTCCCAGTCCTTAGTTCTTTTAGGGACCCCTCCCTTTAATCTATAGGTCTGTGTTCAGATTAGCCGCGGACATAGGCGGGTCTGTTTGCAAGGAACAGGTTGCCCGCTGCATCGTAAGGAATCAGCTTAGTCCTATTGTATGGACAGATTTCCTCTCTTTCCTTAGTTCTTGTAGTAGATCATAACAGCAGTATCATGCTATGGGTGTGTTTTTCAGCTGCAGGGACAGGACGACTGGTTGCAATTGAAGGAAACATGAATGCGGCCAAGTACAGAGATATCCTGGATGAAAACCTCTTCCAGAGTGCTCTGCACCTCAGACTTGGCCAAAGGTTCACCTTCCAACAAGACAATGACCCTAAGCACACAGCTAAAATAACAAAGGAGTGGCTTCAGAACAACTATGTGACCATTCTTGACTGGCCCAGCCAGAGCCCTGACCTAAACCCAATTGAGCATCTTTGGAGAGACCTGAAAATGGCTGTCCACCAACGTTTCCCATTCATCCTGACGGAACTGGAGAGGATCTGCAAGGAAGAATGGCAGAGGATCCCAAAATGCTGGTGTGAAAAACTTGTTGCATCATTTCCAAGAAGACTCATGGCTGTACTAGCCCAAAAGGGTGCTTCTACTCAATACTGAGCAAAGGGTCTGAATACTTATGCCCGTGTGATATTTCAGTTTTTCTTTTTTATTAAATTTTGCAAAAATTTCTTCATTTCTGTTTTCTTTCAGACAAGATGGGGTGCAGAGTGGACTTTAATGAGAAAAAAATGAACTTTTTAGAATTTACCAAATGGCTGCAATGAAACAAAGAGTGAAAAATGTAAAGGGGTCTGAATACTTTCCGTACCCAGTGTACATGCATGGAAATAAATGCAGAATTATATTTCTTAATACTGCAGTATCAGATCCTGTCTTGAATTTAACCCCTGTGGTATCCATCCAAATTAAGTTCTCCATCTTCTCCATATCTGTGCTGCGAGAGAATCGGATCACACTCAGTTGAAGCTCTGACAGAGTTTGAGCCAAGTGTCATTAGCATAATTGGCCCTATTTTCTTGCATGAGAGAATATATGGCTTAGTGAGTGGACCCTAAAACTGAATAGTAGTGACGGACAGGAACCTCACAAGCGGGATCCATGTAGCTCTCAGCTGTCATGTAGGTAGGGCTTCATTCCATGGGGTAGGGCTTCATTTCAAGGTATATAAAAAAAATGGACTTCAAATAAAAATTAAATGAACACAAAAAGCACTAATTGAATAATTTTTTTTCGTATTTATGTTTTCAGCCCCTTTAAAAACCCTTTGAGGACCAAGGCACATATATGTCCCATAGTTTTAAACTGGAAAAAAATTTGATTGAATAAAATGTAAGGTCCTCGAAGGTTTAAGTAGG
>NW_027362871.1:3155000-3245000 GCF_046119375.1 Phyllobates terribilis | reverse complement strand
CTTCCATTTAAGGATTATGGAGGCCACTGTGCTCTTAGGACCCTTGAGTAATGCATAAATTCTTTTGTAACCTTGGCCAGATCTGTGCCTTGCCACAATTCTGTCTCTGAGCTCCTTGGGCAGTTCCTTTGAGCTCATGATTCTCATTTGGTCTGACATGCACTGTGAGCTTTGAGGTCTTATATAGACAGGTGTGTGCCTTTCCAAATCAAGTCCTATCAGTTTAATTAAACACAGCTGGACTCCAATGAAGGAGTAGAACCATCTCAAGGAGGATCACAAGGAAATGGACAGCATGTGACTTAAATATGAGTGTCTGAGCAAAGGGTCTGAATACTTATGACCATGTGATATTTCAGTTTTTGTTTTCTAAATAAATTTGCAAAAAATTTCTACATTTCTGTTTTAATCACACGCTGATGACCTATCTTATGAAAAGAGTCAAGTCCCAGACAACTGTCTTTTACTCTTTACTGCCATCTTCCCCATGTTTAGGGTGGATAGTGTAGGGCGCCCATTGTTCATACCCAGAATCTATGCCTGTTCCATGTGCAGGAGGTGTGAGTTGTATATATTACACAAAGGTCAACATTGGAGATGAACTCCAATCCTGACCGTTTTAACCCCTGTGATCAATAGGGACTTTATTAGTCAATAAAGACTCATTCAGACGTCCGTGGTAATCAGTCCATGCACGGACTTTCCCGACCCTAACGTGACTGCTTTATATATTTCTATGAAGCTGTAGACACTCCTGACCCGAGGGCATGTCATTCTGTACGGGGAGTTGGGGAGGAGCGTCAATGTTACTTTGTAACCGCACAGATTTATGTGTCATTTATGTCCATTTTATAGTATTGGGGTAATTCACCTGGGGGATCTAATAAATTCCAAATCATCAAATATTCTGAATTATTACATGTCCGTCATAAAGTATACAAACCTCCCTTGGATTGGTATAGAGAGCCCAAAAACAAGCTGCTAATTCAAAATGTTATCAGGGTAATTTCCTAATTTTCTGCTCAGTTTCTTGCTTCTGATCTTGTAAAATTCCCCATTCCATTGCTGATCTGTGCCAGATTATCTGGTTCATTAACCCTCGACTGGTGAGGTGGGGTTTATGTCACGCAACTGGTGAGGTGGGGTTTCCTATACCCCAGTGTTTAGAAATCTCTTATTTTTACAGAAAATGCGAAGATCACGTTTGTTTTAATCGTTTTCTTATTGGCGATTGATTGCATATGAGTGTAACAAATTTTTGACACCCACAAATGGATGGAAGCTAGTGAGACACGTATCCTCATACCAGCATTTTTCAATGAATGGCAGCCGAACAAAAATTCCCTGGGGTGTGGCGACCCCCACCTCACCAGTTGAGGGTTAAAGGGATTTTCCTTTAACCCGTTGGTGCAGCTGTTTTTTTTTTGTAACTGTGCACTAGTCACCTTCCTTGGGTCCAGCACAGGGTCTCTGCCACTGCTCCCAGTGTCTGTTACTGTCCTTTGGCCTCACGTCGACAGCGCTGCAACCAATAACTGAGATCAGCAGCTTTGCCCGAGTTAACGGCACTACTTGCTCAGAGTCACTGAACTCACTGACTGGCTGCAGCGCTGTCAATGTGACAAATAGCTGACACTCTGCATTAGACCCAGAGAGGGTGAGTAAAGTATTGCTTTAAAAAAGAAAAGAAAATTGTATTAAAAAAACTGTAGTGTAATTCTTTAGCATCTTCTATAAGTGCAGCATAAATGACTCTAATGCTATGTCCGTAAAGGACAGCGGCCCAATCTAATCTATACACACCAGCACACACACAACACAAGGGAGTTTACAAAAATATTCTAATTGCACATTACGGAATAAACTACTTTACATACGTACTTTGTACTGATATAGTCACAATTAGGGTAATATTGCTTGACAACATATTTTAAAATATCTTAAAACAAAAATCAATTTCTGCATATAAATTACAGCCAAAATATGCAACACAAAATAAAAAAATAGATCATGATTTTATTATACTCGTCACAAAAATAAGCAATGATGGCATCAATAAATAAACCATAAATAATATATATAAAAAAAACACACAAAACCCTTTGCAATCAAGGAGAACTCCCAAAAGACCTGCGGCACCACCGTTGGGGTTTGCTCACACACAGCGCTTGTCCGGATTTTTTTTTTTAAATCTTTGTACCATAAATAGCCACAAAATCTCATTCCCATGTTGCATATTTGTTTATTGACCCACGGTGCGTTCTCAATTCAGGAAGAAGCATGCACCTTTTCATGAACCGTGAGCGTCTGTCTGACTCCAGCACACCTCCTCATCAAGACCAATGTGAACAGCGCCGCTCTTGATGACTCTGGCCCCATCTCTTTTAGGATCATGTTGAGACTGGACAAAAGTAAGAGCTGCTCTATTTTTTGCCCTCATTCATTTCGAGGATTAGTGTCCCTTTAAGAGGCTTTCCCTTTCATTGTTTTTGGGAGTTCTACTTTTAAAAGGGTTGTCCTGGATTAGAAAATGAAAACTCTATTCCCCACCTTCCCCCGCAGACACGGCCCCATGTCTGTTACTGCGGCTCAGCCCCTACATCGCTGGGCTCCCACCCCAGGCACAGATCATGGGAAGAAGACGCTGCTTCTGACTATCACGGACCTCACTTATAAGCTGCATCTTCAGAAGATTTTGGAATCTGCAGTTGGGAGGGACGGTCATTTTATGATGATCTTCCTATTACATCTAGTAGCTTTGTTCTTGTATTGTAGCACTACAAGCGCTTGTAAACTCGTCTATAAAACCAATATGATATTGGTCACAATGAGCAGACAAGTCAAGAAGTGAGAACGATTATTCTGGTAAGATTATCCATGCAATTTACAAAAAAAACTAATAGCAGCTTCAATGAGCATTCAAGATGGCAGCCGTCCGCTATGCAGCAGGCAGACACGTAAAGGATGGCGGGGGGATACTACACAACATTGACTCTTACCATATTAGTACTAGCCCAGTAATGTGACGCTGAGACCCCACATGTAACTACCGTGCAGCACGAATATAAAAGGATCAGTACGTTTTCTGAAAACCAGTGTCGGAAGCACTTAGAGAGAACCCTATGGCTCTTAGCCCCCAGATAACATGCAAGGATTCAAGTACGCGGGACCCCGCTAATCCGCTGATGGGCCGGATATCTGCAACGTACAGAGCTGGAATTCCTACAGAAATACAAAAGTGACCAGTAAATTCTGGACTATAAATTCTTATTATCTGCTTTATTTGTATCTTATTTTTCCACCCCAATGTATTCTCAAAAAAGTGATGGGAAATGCAATGTGTAGGGCCATCCTATAGGGACCACAGCTGATTTTTCAATTTCTTTGGGGTTACTGCTCTACCTCACTTATATAAGTCAATAAGAAAGTCTCTCCCCACTATATTCTGGAGACCTACATAAAAGTGCCAAAGCTTTTTGTTTTTTTTTCTTTATTTCCTCCAATATTGTATTCATACAGGAATGCTTCCATTAAAGTTTGCAACATACTGTACTTTTTGGCATCTGTTTGAAGGATGGACCTATTTTGAAGTTCTGAAAAGTCTAATAGATCTGTACCGATACCGATTAATAATTAAAGGGGTTGTCCCGGACTTTAACATTGATGGCCTTTCTTTAAAGAGGTGGTCCACTACATTGTATAATGACCCCATCGATTTACACATGTTAACTAAATAAATGTTTTTGTAAATACCTCCTGCTTCCATATGTACCTGTGGGTGGCGCTATTGCTGACTGCTCAGTCTGCATCACGTGACCCCGGCTGCAGGTATTTAAAAGGTGTAATTTGATGGGGGCATTATACAATGTAGTGACCACCTCTTTAAGATAAGGCATCAATGTTTGATCAATTGGGGTGCTCATTAGCGGAGCTGCACTGCGGAGCTCTGTGGAGGGAATAGTGGCTGCGGCTGCGTACTACACATCTGCCCCCTAATGATTTGAATGGGTGGCTGATATGTAGTACTCCGTCAACAGAGCTCGGCACCTGAGCATTTCTGGTCACCGTTGACACAGGAACAGCTACAGCACGCACTATCAATCAGACATTGATGATCAAGTATAGGCCTTCAATAAAGTCTTGGACAGCCCCTTTAAAGTCTCCAAATGAGATTCTGAAGTTTTGTTTCATTGGCAGTCTATGTGGAAACAGTATAAAGTTACAGAAGATCGGACCGATGGTATACCATAACACAAAACATTAGTCTTTAAGGGATTATTCAGCCATAGACATTGGGTCATGGTTTTAATCATGTGACGAAAATCACATTGTTTTACTGTAAATTGCTGTGGTCACAGGCCAAACAGTTTATGCTTGCGTCCTTTTTTTCGAACTTTTCTCGGCCAGGTGGCAAGAACCTTACATGTGATAGTCATGCCTAACATAACTAGGAGGTAGGGAATTAATACCCAATGTCAGATCCTGGATGACCACCATTAGTCTACCAGCAACTTACACAGAAGCAAAGCACATTCAGATCTTTCACACAGTGGACCTAAACCCGAAAACGATGTAAGTGTCGTACAGGGCACCTTTGTCAATGACAAACCTTAAATATACAAATATATTGGGACAGGATTCATGCTCCACGGACATGTGGTTTGAAATCATGAAAGGAAACAAAATGCATTATAAGGTTGGCTCTTAAAAAAAGATAACTGTTTCTGAATATTCCCGGAGGCTGCAGACACGCACTTAAGGCGTAGAGCCAATAAACGATGAACGAGCGCTCATAGGAATCATTTCAACATACGATTATTGGCCCATCTAACCAGGACCACAATCGGCAGACAAACTAGGAAAGCACCGTTTCATTGGGTGCGATACATTTTATGCATTCATTAAAATTCTTAACGGCAGCACATTACTCAGTGTAAACAGGAGACGTGCTGCTGATAACAGGATACCAGATTATTAGCGATCATTGTGTCCCCGTCATTGTTTCGTCAACCTGTGTATGCACTTTTCCAATTGTCAGTCGTTCAATTGCCTGGATCAGACCGACTATATAGGACATTAGTATCTGGTCTCCGCTGCACAAACTACCACTGATACATGTGAACAAAGTCGATATGTTTTTTTTTCCCCCAGTATATCCCTCCCAGCTTACATCACTCCCTATAAATAAATAGAAGCACTAATATAATAGCAAGTGGTTAATAAGACCTCTAAGCAGTCAGGAACACTGCTTCATCTGAATCGGGATCCTTCCCACTGTCCTCGCTGGGTAACGAGTCTCCACCACTCGGAGACCGGCAGCTCAAGTCCTCCACCCCAGATTCCTGGTCACTGTTAGCCGACAGGTCGGGGTCCGAGCTCTTCAAATGGTCCTGGGTTAGGATCAGGGCCGAGTCCTCCTCACCTTGGGATGAACTACGAGAGGGAAACAGCTTCAGGTTGGTGCTGTAATCTTGGGGCGTATTAGCCGGAGAGTGTTTGGTGATGCATATCTGGAAGTTGTGGATTTTTGGCTGGTCATTGAGATTCTTGTAGGTTTCATTTGACTCTCGAGTTTCCAGTTTTGTTAATCTCTAAAGGAAAAATTGTTAGACAAGAGCAAAAGTTACATTGGGTTAGGGCATGTTAATGTAACCTCTACATGCAAGTCGATCAGCAGTGGTTTAATGGTCTGTTTAGTAAGGCCGGCCGCACTTATGTTATCGTCAGCACATTTCTCGTTTACACAGGACAATGTGCTGCTAATGATAATTTTTAAACGTGCTCAAAAATTATCACACCAATGAATGCTTTGCCCCTCCATTGGATGTTTGATGGCCTGTTTAGGCAGCCAACAGTTGGGAATGAGGGAACGCACACTAACCCAATTATTGGCCTGCCTAAATTAACCTTTGCTTGAAAACTTTATACCAATGAACAAACTTCTCTGGTGCCATAAGAAAGCCATAACGCCACAGTGCTCAGGCATTACTGACATTGAAAAGACACAAGGTAGAGACCCTGGTTACAGTGATGTGTCACTTAATGGTCTGATTGCTGTAGTTTTTATAAAATCACTATTTTATCAGCAAGCAGATTATCATTGGGGACTAGTAAACCTGCTGCCAGGTAGTCCTACATATTCATAAGCTCTGTACAACCCCGCCCCCATCACTGATTGGCAGCTTTCTGCAAATCTAGTATACACAAAGTGGCCAATCAGTGGTGTGGGCAGGGTTATACAGAGCTCAGCAGTCAGAGAACTGCCAATCAGTGATGTGGGCGGGGTCTGCTGCAGATAACACAGTAATTTTATCAAAATGACAGCAGGTAGCCCAGTAAGTGACAGATTGTTGGAATCAGGGCCTCTGCCCCTATATTGCGCTGCACTCAGATGGGTAGCAAAAACCTGGTAACAGATTCCCTTTAATGGTGCTCTCTTCCAGTTATTGTGTTGGAGAACACCAAAGACGTAGGGCATCGGCTAAAAATGATTGCCTCTTTTTTATCTTGTGCAGGGTTTTTATATATAATCATTTAAAATTGTTTCTCAGTCACCATTAAAAGCTGAATTGGTTTACACTGAAACCTAAGCGGAGGTATAAACATCAAAAACATATAGGCCAGGAAGCTGGATTTTCAGTATTTCTACCACACCTTCTCCATGAACTCCATTTCCTCCTCCAGCTGCTGCGTCTCTTCTTTTACTGCCTGTAGAAAATCAGTGACTGACTGGCGAGGGTGCATTCCTTTCTCAAATCGGTTATAGAGGCCCCTCCAAAACCTTCCATGGTGAAAAATAAGTTTGAAGAGTTAGTATATGCACAAGTACAGAAGATTATCATCGAGCAATTCTCATGATATATGTTCTTAAGACGTGCTAGCTCATGGTACACACATGAAGGGCTAGCTCACAATGCTGTATATTCTCCCATGCCAGAGAATTGGGCCGATTATACTAATGACACTCTGCTTTAACTCTGAGTGTGATCCAATTTTCTCGCATGGAAGAATTGCAGCACAGGTGTGGAGAAGATGGAGGACTTAATTTTTCCATCTTCTCCATTGTCTCTGTGCACGTACATCAGACTGCACTCGGATAACATAGTATATTATTGGTCCGAGTGCTATCCGATAAAACATCACATAGCACTAGCACTCGGCCGTGTTACGTGGCAATGTGAGCGAGTCCTAATGAGTCCCTCAGTGGCTGATCTATGGCTGGTGACTTCAGATTAGTGAAAATATGTGGTGGCAAGTTGGGCCTCATTACTCGGACAGCACACTGACACATCCTATCCTTACACTATTCACATGTCCGTTCTGTTATTTTGCTGACTGATGGTCTGTATATAAACAGAGACATCCCCTACATTGACCTTATTTGCGGACATCCAAGTTGCATCCTACTGCTATTCTTCATTTTCACTGACTGGGTACTTGAAGAAGCTTGGGAAACCTCTGTCATGTTGTTTTTGCATATGGCAAAACCATTGATAAAAACGGACATGTGGACTAAATATGCCCGAAAATTGGATCTAACACACTTGCAAAATTGGTCTGTTTTGTACAGGCAAACAAAAAAAAACAGCTTTTGCCTGGATTCACACATGTGTTTTGCGGTCTGAGTATGCTTCAATGCAAAGACTGGCTTCAGGCCTCCTGACCCAAACTCGACTTTATATTATGCGTTTATATAGAAAGTTCCCGATCAGGGACATCCGCATGCCCTATTAAAGGGGTTGTACCAAGTATATAAGTAATCCCCTATCAACGGGATTTAGGAATTGATCGCTAGGGGTCAGTTCCACAGAGAATGAATGGAGTAGAGATGTACATGCTCCCCCTCTGCTCTGTTCAAAGCTTGCTCTACAGAACCTCCTGGGGATTGTTGGGGGTCCCAGTGGTCTGACCCCCAAAGATCAATACTTTATCGCAGTCTAAATATGTGCAAAATGAATCACCGTGTCACAAGCTGTCATAGATGTCAGTAAATCTGTCTAAAGTGAATTGATTTGTGCCAGGCAGAAGATAGAACTGACGAGTGAGCTCTGACGCAACCCCTAAATGTAGACCATGGTTACAAGTGGGAAGAGTGTTGGGCCTTGGATTTCACCACTGAAGGACACATTGGGCTCATGATACGTCACCCCGCTTCTTTCACCTGTAAAGTTAGGGTTGATGTTTCTATATATGAATGATAAGTATATGGTGTGTTAGAGTTCTGCTGCTTTATTCAGTGCAGAGGAGGAATCAGAATAACCTCTTACCTGAAGTGGCATGGAGTGGTGTGTGGTCTCAGAGTTCCTTGGGTCTGACTGTGATCTGCTCTGTACAGAGGGTTCATGTAATCCAACCGCTGCTTCCACAGGTAAGACCAGAGGGAGTAGGTCCTCTCCTGAATTCTGGAAGATGATGATTGCATCACTGATATATTGAGATTATGAGAGCTGCAAGTATACCCGTCACCACTGCAACCTGCACTAACACTAAGGGCTCATTCAGACGGACATTTTTTGTGTACGAGTCCTATTTGTGTTATTTCCAGATACGACTTGTACCTAGAAGAGTGAATGGGGCCATTCACATATCTGTGATTGTTTGAGAGACGGAAAATCGTGGCAAAATGTACGATAGTACGATAGTTATCTGAGTGTCAGGTCAAAATTAACAATGCACATCCATGGGTCAGTGAAAAAAAAAAAATCGGCCAACAATTAATTGCCATCTGAGCGCTGTCCAGTTTTCCAGGTCTGTTTGATGGAAAAAGATGAAGAAACTGAAGCTCAGGCCAAACTCTAATGATAAAAACTGACACTGACCAAACTGGTGAAACTGTGCCTGATTCTCTTATATGAATGAGCCACAAGTTCTATAGCTTTCAGTGTTTCTTTGCATAGTAGCTGTGTAGCTTCATAGTCAAAATTGGAAAATCCGTTTCCAAAAAGTAGATGGAAAGATGCACTGAACTGCTTGGCCCCACCACGGTGCACCGAGCGCCTGTACTTGATTTGAACAGTCCTTCTGTACTGACAGTCCCTTTACAGCAGTGTTCCCCAACTCCAGTCCTCAGGACCCACCAACAGATCATGTTTTCAGGATTTCCTTAGTATTGCACAGCTGATGGAATTATTGCCTGTGCAGGTGATGCAATTATCAGCTGTGCAATACTAAGGAAATCCTGAAAACATGGCCTGTTGGTGGGTCCTGAGGACTGGAGTTGAGAACCACTGCTGTAAAGGGTTAGGAGATAACTTTCTGAATGCAGGAGGTCTGACCGATGGGACTTTTAGCGATGCTGAGAATGGGGCTCTTCAGTGATCAGCAGAAGGCCTCATTCACATGTACAGGTTTAAACAGGTATGTGAAAAAATGGTATCAGTGTGTCCATTTTTACCATCAGTGTTCTTCTCGTATGGATAAATATGTTATAAAGTTTCTCCTATGCTTTGTAATGTTAAAGAAGTTGTCCAGTACTTTATATTACTCCCCCCCCAATGTATCCCCCCGGGGCCCCTAAGACTTTGCTGATAATGCCTGTGAGCTTCGCTATCGGTGGCCGCTCACAGGCATCACGTGACCCCACGCTGATGTCACGACAAGTGAGGCGTGACTCAGCGCTGGGGTCCCTACGGTGGCTGCTGGGTTGTGGGCAGGGTTACACCTCCTCCCCACGCGTCACTCCCAGCATCTACCGCGCTTTCCCAATGAATGGGGAGAGGCAGAGCGTGCGGTGGATGCCGGGTGTGATGTGGGGGGGGGTAACACCGCCCACAGTCTGGCATCCACCTGGAACGTGGAAGACAGAGACCCCCGGCTGCTGCCAGCGACATCGGCGGGGGTCACGTGATGCCTGTGAGCGGCCAGTGATAGCGCCACTCACAGGCATTATCTGCAACGGTAGGTAATTACAAAAATCCTTAGGGGTCTCGGGGAGACACATTGGGGGGGGGGTAATATAAAGTACTGGACAACCCCTTTAATCTCGGACAGCACCATGATGCCATCCGTGGGCTGTCTATGTTCTTCATGGACCCATAGACTTGTATAGGTCTTTTTCATCTGTGATATTGGAAGAAAAAACAGACATGTCTCCGTGAGTTTTGCACAGACACATAGTCCATGAAAATCCACAGGCATGTGAATAGCATTAGCATTAACACGTACATGTGGATACGGATGTCTGAATGAGGCCTCAATGAGAGCTTGATATTTTAAGAATATCTCTTTAAAGCCATGATCCTCTAGTTACAAGGATGTATCTCATGTCCTTGGCTACTGACCTGCAGGTTAGGACATTTTGTGACTGGGAAAGAAGATCTACAAGATTTCAACATTACTCAGGACAGAGAATATCTTCAAGAAGTATCTTCTAGTGGACCATTGGTTACATCAGGAACTGTGCAATTCTTAAATCCATGTACCCATCTTATTTTATTATTGGCATTTTGATTTCACCATTCTTATGTTTCTCTGTACAGTGGCACTGCCAGCGATGCCAGCGACCCAGATGGGCAGGAAAAAACTGAAATGGTTTAGGTTCACATACCCATTCAGTCTCCGGATATGTGGGAGTCCCTAAGGTCTGACACCCCCACCAATCCTGAAGTGATGGCATATCTTACCAATATGCCATCACTTTATACATTTTTCTCCTGCACAGTTATTGAAAATTTTTTGCCAAGGTTCAACCTTCACAGTTTATAAGTGATTGCTGTTATCCAGACTGTGGGGCACCGTGTGATCAGATCAGCATCAGGGACACGTCAACCATCCATATTCTATTTCTGTTACAAGCCTATAGTGACCATACACAGAGCACATATTCTCTCACATCAGTTCCTTCCTCTCCTTCTCGCAGTTGCACAGAAAGTTTCCATACTGACAGGAGTATATATGGTGTTGTATGTGGACCAAGAATCTCTCATTAAATTCAAACGCACAGGGAAACTGCTCCATGAGCTGCCAGACACATTCCAGGAACTGGTCTATCACTGGGGACACCTCCTTGGGATCCCCATCTAAATTTCCATACCTTAAAAAAAAAAAAAAAAAATATGCTGAAGCAATGCAATTGGGGTATATGCATGCAACATCTTTTTCAGGTGGACTGCACTCCCAAAACCGCCTGAGACTGGGAATGGCACAGAAAAACTACAGTAAGTATATTATATTAGAATGTATGGTGTTTTTTTTTTGTCTCTTTTGCTGAGAGGAGGAGAGCTGATGGAAGATTTGGAAAGTGACACAGCTAAACTCAGCTGTGCTGACCCTAGCCCCACACTGACTGCTGGGCCCATATCTGAAATGTGTTGATTGATGGGATTTGAATACAGTTGATATTCTAATCATGCAGGAGGTTAGACCAGGAGATCCGGGCTTTCATTATAACCCACACACTGAGAAACCTGCTGTAAGATATGGTGTGGAGGTGTTCTTTTTCTAGCATCTTGCTGCCTGTTTATAATTGGACAACATCGTACAAGGAGAAGTACATGCCCCACAGTGAAAGCTCTCTGATAACACCCACTTGGATGTAACGAAAATTAACTCATTAGGTGACAAATACTTTGATTGTTAATATCCCTGCAACAGAGATGCAAAATAAAAAAAGAACTAACAATTATTTTTTTTTCTGCTCTGAAGCTACAACGTGTTTTCAGTTCAACATGAAAAATTTGGTGAAAGGCCCTCTGTAAATAAGTGACTCTGTTTGACTTTTCCAACATATGTGCAGTGACCAGGGTTACCTGTGATTAAATTTGTGTCCAAATGAAATCCAGTCTTTTTCAATTAACACC
Source organism: Phyllobates terribilis (assembly GCF_046119375.1). Classification (NCBI taxonomy): domain Eukaryota; kingdom Metazoa; phylum Chordata; class Amphibia; order Anura; family Dendrobatidae; genus Phyllobates; species Phyllobates terribilis. The sequence goes on along the minus strand of NW_027362871.1, from coordinate 3,233,202 downwards.
TAATAGTAATTGGGAAAAATAAAAGTTACACTATGCAAAAAATATCAACTCCGTAAATCTCCACCAGTACATAGAGTATATGAAATGAAACCTCTTACCATAAATACTCTGATGGTTCGGTAATAGGGGTCAAGTAACAGACTGGATACAGAGCAGACCTGAGCGGTGCGGTCCCATCCATCAGAACAATGAACGAGCACGCTGGCGCCCTCTTCTGACACGGCCTAAATGTGCAAATTAAATGTAAAATATTACACATTTATATAATTACAAATCTCGTTTATTCTCAGCACTAAAAGGATCATTTTTGTACAGTCCGTGCCTAGAATAGTACAAATCAGACAAGCAGCACTAGAATATGAACAGATACAACACATCTTACCTTTACAATGAAGATACCAGCATCTAGGATTGTTTTCACGTGTTTTAACCAGCCAGAGGATTCAAGACCCCAAAGAAATTCACCCATAGAAGGAGATCGGAGCTCACAAACTGCAATCATGAACAGAACAATAAGCTCACTATAGCAACAGATTCTGTATGTGAAGTATTTCTGCTCCAAGACTTGAGATAGAGAATATATATATATATATATATATATATATATATATATATATACAGTCATGGCCAAAAGTATTGAGAATGACACCAAAATTATATTTTCACATGATCTGCTGGCCTCTGGTTTTTATTAGTGTTTGTCTGATGTTTATATCACATACAGAAATATAATTGCAATCATATTATGAGTACCAATAGGTTATATTGACAGTTAGAATGAGTTAATGCAGCAAGTCAATATTTGCAGTGTTGCCCCTTCTTCTTCAAGACCTCTGTAATTCTCCCTGGCATGCTCTCAATCAACTTTTGGACCAAATCCTGACTGATAGCAGTCCATTCTTGCATAATCAATGCTTGCATTTTGCCAGAATTTGTTGGTTTTTGTTTGTCCACCCGTCTCTTGATGATTGACCACAAGTTCTCAATGGGATTAAGATCTGGGGAGTTTCCAGGCCATGGACCCAAAATCTCTATGTTTTGTTCCATGAGCCATTTAGTTATCACCTTTGCTTTAGGGCAAGGTGCTCCATCATGCTGGAAAAGGCATTGTTGGGCGCCAAACCGCTCTTGGACGGTTGGGAGAAGTTGCTCTTGGAGGACATTCTGGTACCATTCTTTATTCATGGCTGTGTTTTAGGCAAGACTGTGAGTGAGCCGATTCCCTTGGCTGAGAAGCAACCCCACACATGAATGGTTTCAGGATGCTTTACAGTTGGCATGAGACAAGACTGGTGGTAGCGCTCACCTCTTCTCCGAATAAGCTGTTTTCCAGATGTCCCAAACAATCGAAAAAGGGATTCATCAGAGAAAATGATTTTGCCCCAGTCCTCAGCAGTCCACTCCCTGTACCTTTTGCAGAAAATCAGTCGGTCCCTGATGTTTTTTCTGGAGAGAAGTGGCTTCTTTGCTGCCCTCCTTGAATCCAGCCCTTGCTCAAAGAGTCTCCGCCTCACAGTGCGTGCAGAAGCACTCACACCAGCCTGCTGCCTTTCCTGAGCAAGCTCGGCACTGCTGGTAGTCCGATCCCACAGCTGAAACAGTTTTAAGATACGGTCCTGGCGCTTGCTGGTCTTTCTTGGGCGCCCTGGAGCCTTTTTGACAACAATGGAAGCTCTCTCCTTGAAGTTCTTGATGATGCGATAGATTGTTGACTGAGGTGCAATTTTTGTAGCTGCGATACTCTTCCCTGTTAGGCCATTTTTGTGCAGTGCAATGATGGCTGCACGTGTTTCTTTAGAGATAACCATGGTTAACTGAAGAGAAACAATGATACCAAGAACCAGCCTCCTTTTAAAGTGTGCAGTGATGTCATTCTTACTTAATAATGACTGATTGATCGCCAGCCCTGTCCTCATCAACACCCACACCTGTGTTAATGGATCAATCACTAAAACGATGTTAGCTGCTCCTTTTAAGGCAGGACTGCAATGATGTTGAAATGTGTTTTGAGGGTTAAAGTTCATTTTCTGGGCAAATATTGACTTTGCAAGTACAGTAATTGCTGTTAAGCTGATCACTCTTTGACATTCAGGAGTATATGCAAATTGCCATTACAAAAAATGAAGCAGTAAACTTTGGAAAAATTACTATTTGTCTCATTCTCAATACTTTTGGCCATGACTGTATATATATATATATATATATATATATATATATATATATAGGGTTGTGTAGGATACTCCAAGTGCGGATATGACTTAAAAATTGTACAATGAAATTGTAAAATTCTGTATTATTTATTATATTGGGGTTGGTCACTTTATATAAAAAAATTCCAAAAGGGTGATAAAATGTAATGTTTGGCACATACAACTATAGATTACTTCCCCGGAGTTTGCCTTCTTCCTAAGGTGCGCCTGGAGGCCATGTTTCTCCCCAGGTAAGTTATACACCTCTACCCATCTACGTGATGTACAAGAAAACATGATTCATCAGACCAGAACCCTTTCTTCTATTACTCTATGGTTCAGTTCTGATGCCCATATACCCTTGTAGGTGCTTTTGGCTGTAACCGGGTCAGCATGACAATGACCAGTGTGCATCTCCATATGTAATAAGCTGCAATACTTTATCCTGACATCTTTTCTTCATAGCCAAAACTTAATTTTTCAGCAATATGTGCCACAGTATTTCTTCTGCAGCACCGGACCAGCTGGGGCTACTGTACCTTTCGTTTCACACAAGTATCAATGAGCCTTGGGCGCCCATGACTCCGCCACCTGCTCACCGGATGTTCTACCCTGGTAGGCACTAACTATTGTATGCCAGGCACACCCCACAACACCTGCTGTTTTTGAGATCTTCTGACAACCCTCATGGGGGCACCTCTGACAAGGAGAATATTGAGATCTCTAGACATCATGATTTGTCCATTGAAAATGGAGCTGTTTAGGGAATAGAGCGCACAGAACATAGGGAAAAAAAACAGTGGAGGGGGAAAGAAATAATTTGAGGTGCTCACCTGGAGGGATTGTGAGAGTCACAGCTCCTAAACCAGGAGTAATATAACGCTAGCTGCCATCTATAAGAAATATCTTTTATGTATTCTTTTACCCTATGCACAAAATAAACGTTCATGGAAAACTATGAATTGGCAGCAGCGTGTGCAATGTCCTCAAGGGCCAACATACATACGCTGAAAGTAGATTTGCAAATAACATTTTTCGCTGTTGCCCGTTCCTGTGGCACCATTAATGTACTAGGCCTTAATGAGTTTGGTGACATAACGTCTTGTGATCGCTATTTTAACTCTCTAAGAACCAGGGAGTTTTTTATTTAAGCGCTTTTTGTGTTTATGGAGCTGACGTTTTTATTGATACCAATTTGGAGCACATATAACGTTTTGCTAGCTTTGTATTGGATTTTTTTTGTTAAGTGAGGTGACAAAGAACCCACAATTTTGGCATTTTGATTTTTTTTTTCTGCAATGTTTACCGTAAAGGTTAATTACCATAATTCCATACTTTGATACATCTGACTTTTACGGATGTGGCGATACCAAATGTTTTTTTTTCCGTTTCTTTGTTTTTAATAGGGAAAACGTGGGATAGTTAAAAATTATCTATTTTTTATATTTTGACTTTTTATTTTTTTTTTCATTTTTTTTGTACCCATTAGTGGACTTAAACATGTGATCCTTGGATTGCTTATATATACTGTAATACCACAGTATTGCGGTATTTACTAGAAATCATGGTTGCCTATGGCACTCAGTCTGCTGTAAAAAGTACTAAGATGGGCCTTAAAGGTAAAGGCATTTTGCCCATAGCGGTAGACCACGTGGCCACTATGGCGCTCATTAGCTGGGAAAGCCTGATGCTACAGGGCTTTCTTCTTCCGCATATCATTCTTTGAAAGATGGCCTTTGTTCCTCATCATTCAGCCTGTACGTCTGTGCTCGAAGTCTCAGCACTGCAGGTGCAATGACGTCACTAGATCGGGCCCTCTGTGCGGATTTTTTTTTTATTTTGGCAACAAGAAAAGCGTATACTGTGGGATCCATCATACATGATGTGGGGCGGCCATCATACTGTGTGAGCGAACTGTTGGGGGCCATCATACTGTGTGAGCGAACTGTGGAAGACATCATACTGTGTGTGTATATGTGTGGGGGGCTGTAAGAGCATCATACTGTGTGTGTGTGTGTGGGGGGGAGTAGTGTAGGTGCATTATACTGGTGGGGTTTGCCATGGGGTCATCATGTTGTCCATGTAAGGACTACTGTGGGAGAAAATTATGACAGGAGATTCACTCCGAGGTATCGCACCGTGTGTGGAGGGCAGCATACTCTATGGGGTTTATTAAAATGGTATCAGTGTGTGCAAACAAGAGGAATCAGTAGCAGGGGCATTATTTCTGTGTCCAAGCCACAAAACATGTCCTCTCCCTGTATTTAAAAGTTGGAAAGTAGGCCCTTGTGTGACTGCATCAATATGTTTTAACCCTGCCTAGTCCATCAATATAGACTCTTGGTATGGGGCCCCATGATTTCTATGAACGCCTCTGCTTAAGCTGGCCCCCGGCTGCTGTGGTAGCCCATCGATTAACAGCGCACATTCAAAATAGTTAACAGACACCATCAGCTTCTTGTGGAGTTCCTGAGCCACCTCCACACACGCAGGCTCCTTCTCAGGATGTTCATTCACATCCTAATGCGGTGAGAGGTTACATATAAAAATAAAATCCTAAAATCTTGGAATTTTTGCTTTGCCCACTAATACTCCATTTACACAGACAGATTAGTGGCAGTAAACCACCACTAACTGGTAAATATTTACTGATTGTCGGAGGTTTAGAAGCCTGTTTACACAGGAAAACCATGCTAAATGATGTGCGTTGAACGTTCAGAAGGCGTAAGCTTTGCAGCTCCTCAGAAGAATTTTTTATTTTTACCAGGAGACCTGGACCCCCCGTGGTCTAGAGGTCTCAGGGGGTCTCAGCGCTGCTGGGACCCCTGGCCCTCCCCTGGCGGATCTGCGTACCCCCTAAGGAGGTCCCCGCATAAGCCTGCCGGCCCCGGGGGATACAGGGTGCTCCCTGGCGGAGACGCACACTGCATCTAGGGGTCCCTGCGAGCTCCGCCGTGGGGGGGAGCGAAGGGCCATGGCGTCACACATCCCTGGGGGTCCCTGTGGCGCTCAGCTGGGTAAGTGCCCTGTGTGTGTGTGTGTTACTGTCTTATGGTGACTGCACCTTTTGTCTTTTCAGGCAGAGGTGTAATACTGGAGAATGCACATCACCGCTGCTGTTAGCAGGGGAGCGGGTCAGAGGAGCGCGGGCTCCGTTAGTGTAACGGGGGGCGTGGCTTATGTTCTTGGCTGCCTGCCATCGTCTGTGCAGACAGGAAGCACCTGGAAAGCGCGCGCTGGGCAGTCCCCGCCCCCCTCCTGCCTTCCTTCTCTTCGGCTCTGCAAACGGCCATTGCCTCACGTAGCTCAGCGCTGTCCTCTCCCTCCCCCCTGCTCTCCGCTCTCACACACAGGCTCCAGGAAGCTGGTGAGTCATCTGTTTGTCTCATCTCTACAGCACAGAGCGCTGCTGTCTTCTCTGCTGCATGCACACCTTAGTCCTTTTAAGGCAAGGTGCATTGCGTGTTCAGCAGCATTAACCCCTTCTGGCCATCATCAGAAAACCTTTTTTCTGCAATGCTGGGGTAGCTTTTCTCCCTCTAAGGAGAATCTTTAACCCTTCAGTGCTTGGTAAATTGTTTTGTGGGAACAGGCTGTGATAGCAGGATCTCACTTCCCCGGTTACTGTGCTCTTGTAAGGGGTTATTACTGCTCTTTCCGCGACGCTCGCTACTGAGTAGGGGGCATGTCGGATCAGGGTCCAGGCGGCGCGGACCTCTCTCCCGGCCCGCTTCAGGATCGGTCACGCGTATCTGATATGCCGGGGTTGACGGCGTCAGGTTCGTCTCTGGTCAGGGGCCTCAGTGATGTTAAAGCGCTCACTCGCTCCATTGACAGTCTGTCTGACCTCCTGGGTCACTGGGTATCAGCTAAGTCCCTACTGGCGCGGGGCAAGAAGCGCCACAGGCCTGTGGTGGCGCTGTCTCCTCCGCGCAGCGCATCAAAGGCTTCGGATTCACCGACAAGCTCTGCTGGTGAGATCTCCGATTCTGATGAAGAGGATCAGCAGGGTCGCTCGGCTTCGCTTTCAGGCCACGTGGATGCTCTTATTGGAGCCATGCGGGAAGTGTTATAGCTGTCTGAAGAGGTGACGAGGCCGGGCAAGTCGGCCCGGCTGTATCAGGAGTCGCGTCGGGCTCGTTCGACACTGCCAGCGCACGATGAACTTAACGAGGCGGTGGAGAGAGAATGCCTGTGTCCGGATAAGCGCTTCCAAGGGATGCGGTTTTTTGATGCCCTGTATCCCTGCTCCACAGAGACGATCGCTAATTGGGTCCCCTCTCCTGAAGTGGACGTGCCATTGTCTCAGCTGAGCAAATCTTCTTTGCTTCCGGTTAAAGGGAAGGCGAGTCTACAGGATCCGCTGGACAGAAGGACGGAGTTAGCGGCGAAGTCCATCTACGAGGCCGTGGGTCATGGATTCCGAGCGGCCTTGGGGGCCATGTGGGGACAGCCTGTACATCTAGTGCACTAGTTAGGCGTTGGGCCAGATGGTGATGCTGAGCAGTGTCTGCCCTGGCTGGACCAGAATGGGAGACCACAGAATCCACAGATGATTCTGACCCAATTTCATGCCCAGCACATGCCTGACACCTAACATTATACTGGTGAGGCTTCCCTGAGATGGTTGGATCAGCTGCGGTCAGCATGGCAAGATGGGACTCCGCTGTCTGACGTGGAAAGGCTCTTCCAGCTGTTGGAAGAGGTGGCCCGATATAGCAGAGACGCAGTGCTGGATACTACTTTGTTTCTGTCCAGGGCTCAAGCCTCGGCCGTCACAGTCAGTAGAGCACTGTGGCTCAAACAGTGGACTGGAGACGCAGTATCCAAACAAGGTTTGCTTACTCTGGCGTACAAGGGCGGTCTGCTTTTTGGTTCGGACCTCACGGAGCTGATTGCTAAGGCCAAGGATGTGGCTTTGCCACAGCGGAAAGCAGCGGCCTCTACGTCTGACAGGTCAAGTGCCGGTAGTGGTCGTCGGTCCTTTCGACCCAGGGGACGATTCGATCAGCCCTCTTGGAGATTGGGTCGTCCCTCGTCTTCCGGTAAGAAGTCCACCCAGAAATCCCGTACTCCCTGGAAACAGCATTTCCGTCGGGACAAAAGGGAGGCTGACAAAAAGCCCGCTAAGGCGGACTGACGCCAGGATCCCTCTCGAGGGCTCTCGGGTGGGAGGTCGGCTGCTACAATTCGGGTCGGTTTGGGCGTCCCACGAATCGGACGCCTGGGTGACACGGGTTGTGTCAGTGGGCTATTTCATAGAGTTTCACTCTCTACCCCCGGACAGGTTTCGTCAGTCTCGCATCCCGTCCGTGCCCAAGCTGGCTGCTGCTCTGCTGCGGGAGGTCAACTCTCTTCTGCAGCAGGGTGTAGTGGTTCCGTTTCCGCCGGAGGACCGGGGAAGGGGGTTTTTACTCTAACCTTTTTGTGGTCCCCAAAAAGGAGGACAAGTTTCATCCCATTCTGGACCTCAAGGATTTGAATCTTCATGTCCGAATCCGGAAATTCCGTATGGAGTCTCTTCGCTCCGTCGTGGCGGCCTTGTCGCAGTACGATTTTTTGGTGTCGATCGACATCCGCGACGCCTATTTGCATGTCCCTGTTGGCAGGGCTCACCAGTGCTTCCTGCGTTTCGCCGTAGGGCAGGCCCATTACCAATTTGTGGCCCTACCTTTCGGGTTGGTCTCGGCGCCCAGGGTTTTTACAAAGGTTCTGGCGCCGCTCATGGCGCTCCTTCGAAAGCAAGGAGTTCCGATTCTCCCCTACCTGGACGACCTGTTAATTGTGGCGCCCACAGCGGAGGAGGCAGTGACAGCTCGCGATCTCTCCCTTCAGCACCTGGAAGACTTCGGGTGGCTGGTCAATTGGAAGAAGTCGTCATTGGAGCCGTCGCAGTCAATCCTGTTCTTGGGGATGCATTTCGACACCGTACGGGCAGTGGTGTCCCGCCCTCCGGACAAACAAGCGAACCTTCGTCACCACGTCCAGGCTATGAGGTCGGTGAGGGCGATGTCCCTTCGGAAGTGCATGCGCCTTCTGGGTCTGATGGTGGCAGCAATGGAAGCGGTGCCGTTTGCACAGTTTCATTCCCGGGATCTCCAAGATCTTATTCTGACCCGTTGGGACCAATCGCCGACTTCGCTGGATCGCTGTGTCGTCATCTCCCGCAGGGTGCGAGAGTCTCTTGGATGGTGGTTACGTCTGGAGGCTCTATCCCTGGGGAAATCCCTTCTTCTCCCACGGTGGTCGGTGATTACCACCGATGCCAGCCTGACTGGCTGGGGGGGGGGTTTGGAACGACCTCTGGGTTCAGGGGGTCTGGTCGTCAGAGGAGTCGTCTCTGCCAATCAACATTCTGGAGTTGAGAGCAATATTTCTCTGCCTCCGACATTGGACGGTCCCTTTGAGCGGTCTGCTGGTCCGGATTCAGACGGACAATGCGACAGCTGTCGCGTATATCAACCATCAGGGCGGGACGAGGAGTTCCAGACTCATGATGGAGGTCTCTCGGATCCTGCTTTGGGCCGAGTTCAGGGTTCCAGTCATCTCGGGTGTGCTGAATATCTCGGCGGACTTCCTCAGTCACGAGCGGGTAGATCCCGGAGAATAGAGTCTTCATCCGGAGGTTTTTACTCTGCTGTGCTCCCGTTGGGGGACTCCCCAAGTGGACTTGATGGCATCCAGGCTGAACGCCAAGATTCCGACAATCATGTCCAGGTACAGGGACCCGGAGGCTGTGGCGGTAGATGCTCTAGTGGCCCCGTGGGACCAGTTCGAGCTGATCTATGTGTTTCCGCCGGTATCCTTACTTCCTCTGGTGATCAGGCGGATCAATCTCGAACGAGTATCGGCGATTTTGGTGGCGCCGGATTGGCCGCGGAGGGTGTGGTATTCAACGCTGGTGTCTCTTCTGGCAGCGCCTCCGTTTCCACTGCCTCTTCGCCCGGACCTGTTAACTCAAGGGCCCATTCGTCATCCGGACCTGAAGTCACTTCGTTTGACGGCGTGGCTCTTGAGACCGAAATCTTGACCCGTCGTGGGTTTTCGTCCGAGGTCATTGCCACCTTGCGGGCGGCCAGAGGTCCAGCTACGACTAGTATTTATCACAGAACTTGGTAGGCCTTCTATTCATGGTGTTCTGGATCGTCAAGGAACCCGAGGGTTTTTTCCATTCCCAACTTCTTGGCCTTTCTGCAATGTGGTCTGGTCAAGGGTCTAGCAGTTAGTACCTTGCGGGGTCAGGTCTCTGCACTATCCGGGCTTTTTCGGAAGGCTATTGCCTCACGCAGGGATGTGCGTTCATTTTTTTCGCGGGGTTGCACATAAGTTTCCGCCTCGGAGGGCGGTTGTGGCTCCTTGGCGGCTCAATTTAGTTTTGGAGGCTCTTCAGCATGGGCCGTTTGAGCCTATGGATTCAGCTACGCTTTACTTGCTTTCTTGGAAGGTGGCCTTCCTGGTGGCGGTCACCTCTTTAAGAAGGGTTTCGGAGTTGGCGGCACTGTCTTGCTCGCCCCCTTTTTTGGAATTCCACCCGGATCGTGTGGCGCTTCGTACCCGTGGAGATTTTTTACCTAAAGTGGTGTCGCGTTTTCCACCTCAATCAGGACATCCTGTTGCCTTCCCTCTGTCCGAAACCAAAGAGTCTGAAGGAGCGGGCCTTGCACTCGTTTGATTTGGTGCGGGCATTGAAGTTCTATCTTTCAATCACGCAAGGGTTTCGAAAATCGGATTCTCTGTTTGTGATTCCTGCTGGTCGTCGCCGTGGTCAGCGGGCTTCCAAGGACACTATAGCTCGGTGGATATGTTCGGCTATCCTGGAGGCGTACCGGCTCAAGGGCGAGCCTTGTCCGGTTAAGGTTCAAGCTCATTCCACGAGAGCTGTTGGTTCGTCGTGGGCTTTTCGTCAGGGGGCTTCGGCAGCGCAGCTCTGCCGGGCGGCTACCTGGTGCTCCGTTCACACTTTTACTAAATTTTATAAAGTGAACGTGAGTGCTTCCGCCAATGCGGCCTTGGGACGCAGGGTCCTGCAGGCGGCAGTGGTTTAGGTTATCTCTTTATTTTTTGTTCGGCGCTTGTTGCGCACTTGCCTAAGTTGTTGGGGTGTTGGCGATCCTGCCACTGTTTCCCACCCTTGAGTTTTGGACTGCTTTGGGACTTCCCACTAGTAATGGATCTGTGTCTCCCTTCCTTCCCTTCTGCTGCTGAAAGACGGATTTTGGTAAGACCTTACCTGTAAAATCCTTTTCAGCGAAGGAAGGAAGGGAGACACAGCACCCTCCCATGGCAGAAGTGTATTATGGTTTTTCTAGATGCGGCGCGACTCCCTCCTGATGGCGGTCATCTGGTCTGGGGTTGGCGCACTAGGGCTCTGTTCCAGCATTGCCAGCTCATCGCAGTTGTCAGGTCCAGTAAGTAGTGCCTGGGACTGTGTGTTTTCATGCTGTTATATACATAACCTGTTCTCTCACATTTATGAATTTTCAGAAGGGGTTGTGTTGTTCCCCTGGTGTTGTCTGCTCTTCCTTAGCTTGTGTACGGACTGGAGAACATGGGAGTAGGAGGAGCCTAAGTTGGAGGGGCCGGTTGTCACTTTTTCTAAATCTGAGGTGAACTATCCTGTGGGGCTCCGCCTACCCCCACTAGTAATGGATCTGTGTCTCCCTTCCTTCCTTCGCTGAAAAGGATTTTACAGGTAAGGTCTTACCAAAATCCGTCTTTTTCTCGTTTTACCCTATAGCCTATTTACACTCCACTTCTCAGCAGCTCTCGTTTATAATCTTTCAGTGTAAATGCATATTAAGTCTCAGCATTGGCTTACCCTGCCTGTTCTGTAGAGATTCTCAGCAGCCATCTTATTATCATCACAGACAGGATTAAAATAAAAGGTAACATCTTGTCATATAGATAATACAGGATCCACCATTCACAAAAGGCGATGGTCTCAGCTGACCTTCTCCCCCCTCTCTGCACAATGACCTCTGCACAGGTCAGAGAGCATGCCTATAACCCAGTGAACATCCACAGTCTAAAGTGGTCCATATATCCACTGTAAGGCTTATCAGCTCAGGTAATATTGCCGCCTGATCATTTAGAGAGAATACAATTAGAAAAATCTTGACAATCAGAAATTAAAAACCTATTGATAAAAAAGAATATAAATGTCTGGTTTTAATAATTACAGAAATTTCTAGCTGATATATTCCTTAACATGATCAACACTCGTATAAGACGTAGATAGTACTCGGACCTCACAAGTGACCATGGTCAGATAGTATTTAATCTAAATCACAATTAGTCAGGAAGCAGGAAACCACTAGAATAAAATTCCGCAAGTACAACAAACGTGATTGTATATTATCATGTCACTGAATTTTGGGTCTTCTATCCTTTGGATTACGAGCTCGGAGAGAATGAAGACACAGGACAGGATGTTTGTGTCTAAACATACTCTAAAAACTTTATTACAAAACACAGGGCTAATATACACCCTAAAGGCAGGAAACGGATTTGCCATATATGGTTCGATTATACAGTTTAGCTGAACAAGCGAAAAAAACTAGTTTCTGTATGCTTTAAAATATTTAATTAGACTTATCTAGTTAGCAAGGTCATTTCATCTTTCTGCAAGAACACATTATTGCTACAAGAAGAAACATCTGGCCAGGGAGAATCACGTTATCTTTTTAGCAAGGACACGCTATTGATACAAGAAGGAACATTTCAGCTTGCTGTTTTTTTACCTAAAATAACTGTCAGACTTATATAGCATAGATGGGGCCTTTAAACTTGAGGGACTCCATCTTCTGCTATAACATTCCATCCTTTTGTTCCTTCATTTATCAATACGAATTTCTATGTTTTCTTTTAGTACAACGCTGAATACACATTAAAAAAAGCTTAAAAACCAAATAAACCGCAAGACACATTAGCAAAACCTGTAAAATAGCTTGTACTATACCAGCCAACCACCCACCAATACCTTTAAACCAATTTGCGGGATTTAGAAAGGAAAATCTCTGTGTGGAATTATTGGCCAAAGTATCTGAACAGTTCACTCAAAAGTTTATCTCTTCCCATGAGACTGGGACAGTGAGAAAGGGTATGCTAGTGGACGTCACAGGGGCATGTGTACATATCCAACAATTAGCAATGGTCTGGTTTTGCTCCTTTAGTCCATCGATTAGAGCAAGATGGTGTCTAATGAATCTATTGTCGTCTCCATCCATGGTGCCTAACCTAGTCCATGCACCTGTGGTCGCAAGGATGCAGGTAAGTATAAACAATGTCATCAGTCTTTGTCCGCTAGTTCTCCTAGTATCTTTTTGCAATGGGACGCGTGGATCCAGGTCTCTTTTCCCTCTAACTTAACGGCTGTGCTTGTGGTCAGCAGAACTTGAAAGGGTCCATCAAACCGTGGATCTAGGCTTTTCCTCACGTGTCTTTTTATAACCACCCAGTCTCCAGGTTGCAGCGTATGGCTGCTAGAGTCTTGATCTGGATCTGGAAGAGAACTGAAGACATTATCATGTACTTGCTTAATCTTTTTGTGTAAAGTCCTCACATAGGAACTTAGCACATGGTTGTTCATTTCTAATGCTTGCGGATAGAAACACCCTAGGCTGGGTACGTTGCCAAACAATATCTCATATGGAGAGAGTCCAGTCTTTCTATTAGGCGTGTATCTTACTGAAAACAGAGCAAGTGGTAAACAGTCCGGCCATGGTTTTCCTGTCTCAGCCATGGCTTTCTGAATTTTTAATTTCAATGTCCCATTCAGTCTTTCCACTTTACCACTACTTTGTGGGTGATATGGGGTATGGAATGCTTGTTGAATTCCTAGAGCTGACATGACTTCATTCATTATTTCACCTGTGAAGTGTGTACCTCTGTCACTCTCAATTACCTCTGGTACCCCATACCTGCAGACCACCTCCGCAAGCAGTTTCTTTGCGGTTGCCGCAGCCGTGGCTTTGGCAATCGGGAAAGCCTCTGGCCATCCTGAGAACAAATCAATACAAACCAACACATATTCCCATGATCCTGACTTTGGCAGCTGAATATAATCAATTTGCAGTCTCTCGAATGGATAGAGGGGCCGGGGGGTGTGTTTGGGTTGTGTTTTAACTACTCTACCCTGATTATATGTAGCACATATCATGCACCCTTGTACCAGGTTTCAATACAGGTGGAGAATCCTGGTGCCACCCAATGTTTCTGCATCACACTCATCACACCCGTTTTAGATTGGTGTGTCGGCCCATGTAGTATCTGGGCAGCTGCTGGGTACAGTGCCCTTGGAAGTCATCGTCGTGTCCCTTTCCCCCATACCCCATTTGCTTCATTCAGGCATGCACCTTCCTTTAACCACTTATCAACCTCCTCCTTTTGAGCCTGAGCCTGCATTTGGGATAAGATGTCCTCCGACACAAAGGGGTTTTTAGGGGCACTTAACTGACGTACTGTTGACCCTTGTTGCGGCTTACAGGCTGCTGTTTTTGCCGCTGCATCTGCCATCGCATTTCCTCTGCTTACCTGGTCGGTGCGTCTGGTATGTGCTCTTACCTTTATGACAGCTACTTGTTTAGGTAGTTGTAGCGCATCAATTAACTGCTGGACCGCATCAGCATTCTTAATGGGGTGTCCTGCTGCCGTCAGGAAACCTCTTGACTTCCATATTGGACCAAAATCATGCGATATACCGAATGCGTACCTAGAATCTGTGTAAATGTTAACAATACTACCTTCCGCTAGTTTACAGGCCTCGGTTAGGGCCCTAAGTTCAGCTTCTTGAGCCGACTGGTGTGGGAGCATTGGTTCTGCCTTGATTACTGCATTGAGGGAGACAACTGCATATCCAGTATGGAAGGTACCTGAATCGTCCTGATGACGGGATCCATCTACAAAAAATTCAAAATCTGCATTTTGTAATTCATGTTCAAATCCAGTAGGTAAACCTGCCGTTTCTTGTGCCATCATTTGTACACAGTCATGAGGAACTTCCTCTCTTGGATCTTCCTTAAAAAGCACAGTACCTGACTCCTCCTTTAGATCCGAGAGAGGTAACAAAGTTGCTGGATTCAGGGTAGTACACCTCTGTAAAGAAACATTGGGAGGCATTAACAGTGCACATTGTAACCTGAGATGACGTGCTGCTGAGAGGTGAGCGGGTTGCACTTGATTCAATATAGTGTAGACATCATGAGGTGTTAGAACGGTGAGTGGGTGGTCAAGAACAATGTCTGCGGATTTATGGAGTAATAGTCCAACAGCATGCAGAGCACGTACACAGGATGGTGCACCTCTGGCTACCGCATCCAATCTGCCACGAAAGTAGGCAACAGGTCTCTGATTATCACCGTGTGTTTGAGTTAAAACTCCTGCTGCATGTCCAGCTTGTTCATGAAGGTACAGAGTAAATGGGAGCTCATAATTAGGGGTACCCAAAGCTGGAGCGGCCAAAATACGGTTCTTGAGAGAATAAAAACAGTCTATTGCCTCTGATGTTAGTACAAAAGGTGTTGGGGTAAGACAGTCATAGAGGGGCTGCATTAAAACAGAGATGGCATGAATCCACTGTCTGCAATAGGAAACAAGTCCAAGAAAAGTTCTGAGGGCTGCAACATTAATGGGGACGGTGAATGCCTGTACTGCTTGTTTGCGTGCATTTGTTAAATGACGAGCTCCTGGTGTAATGCAATGTCCCAAAAAGGTGACTGAAGATTTACAAAACTGAAGCTTATCTTTCGATGCCTTGCAGCCAGCGTGATAGAGAAACAACATAAGCGATATAGTTGCACTATGACATTGTTTCCTGGAGGGGGCACAAATGAGAGGTCATCGACATATTGCAGAACAACGATATGTGGTTCAGACCATCCCTCCAGTATTTCCTGCAGGCTTGCAGTGTACATTGTGGGTGAATTCTGGGCACCCTGTGGCAACACTGTCCATGTATATTGACTACCCTGGAATGTGAAAGCAAACAGGTACTGGCAGTCAGGATGTAATGGTACACTGAAAAATGCATTTGCCAAATAAACCACTGAAAAGCAAAGAGAATTAGAAGGTATCTGTGACAGAAGAGTATGCGGGTTGGGCACAACTGGTGTTAGAAGTTCTGTGGCTTTGTTAACCAACCGGAGGTCATGGACCATTCTATATGCGGCTGGTTGTCCTGGCACGCTCTTTTTCTTTACTGGGAACAGGGGAGTGTTGCAAGGGGACTGGGTTTTGACTAGGACTCCTCTCTGTAGTAATTTTTGGACCTGCTGGGCTATGGCATTCTCCTGAGCCGAGCTAAGGGGATACTGCTTCTGTTGAGGCAAGATGGCTCCTGGTTTTAATTTCACCATTACTGGTTGAACTCTTAACCTACCAACATCTGTTTTGCCTGAGGCCCAAAAATCATGTGGTACAGCCTGCTCCAATATCGGGGGAAACTCATTTGTCTCTTCTATGCTGGCAATATCTAGTGACATAATTTTGCAAAGGGTACTTGGTTTTAAACCTGGGGTCATGGTGACAGTGCCATCGGGATGATACTCAATATGTGCTTGTAATTGGGACAACACATCATTTCCCAAAAGGTTACATTGGCCTCGGGGCGATACCATGAGCTGGCTATGTACAGTAGCTCCTTGAATTTGCAGGGGAATTCTTTTAGTGACAGGAAGCAGGACAGACGGGGAATTGAAGGGGGTGGCAATGACATGATGTGAAAAATCAGTGTCAGTATATGGCCAATCACCTTGCGTAATTACTGAATTGTCGGCCCCCGTATCTACTTGGAAATCGATTTCATGTCCCCCTGGTAGGTTCACCTGCACTATACAACTGGGAGTTGGGGGTAAGGAGATGAGGGGGTTCATGTGCAAGCTTCCCTCATCCTATGGGGGCGTTGTTTGGTCGGCTGGAGGACCCGTATTCTGAGCATTTGGATACGGGTTGGTCCTACAGTTCTTTCTAAAATGTCCTGGCTTTTTACATCCGTAACATAGTCTCTGTCCTTCTCCTTCAGTCTGTCCTCTGCCTCTGTTGTTTCTGGGGGTCGTCTCTACTATATGTATTCTGGCAGCTCTTTTTGCCTGCGCTATGTCATGCTGTGCCCCCTGAGCTATTCTAGCTAAATCTTCTGCCTTCACTGATCTCCAGTCCGGTCTACTTGCTTTTACCTTCTCTGCAATCTCTTTCTTTAGTCCATTCATGAAAGCACTTGCTAATACCCTCTCACTAGTCTTATTCCCGGGGTTGAACCCCATTTCTGACCAGGTTTTCTTTAGTGCATAGAAATAATCCTTAGGATCTTCCTCCTTTCCCTGCACTCTATCTTCTAGTGTAACTTGCTTTTCTGCTTGCCTGTCTTGACATGCTTTTACCAACGCTGCTGCGAATAGGACTCCAGCTGCTGCATCATTAGATTCTGCATCTACGGGTCCGGTCCTATTGGCATACTGTTTTTTTGTCTCATCTATCAACCTATCATAGCGGGCTTCATCTGCCAATTTTCCCTTAATTACCCCCTGCAGATCTATTCTAGTGGCATGATACGTATCCTGTATGGTGGTGATCATTCTAGCAAAACCCATAGGGGACTGGGACGGATCTGGCAGCTGGGAGATCAGTGCCAACTGCTCTGAAGGACTCCATGGTCTATACATTAACATTGTACGAGCTTCCTGACCTGGAACCACTGCATCCCCCCCTGCTGCTGCTGCTGCTGGTGCTCCTGGCACAACTACCGTCCTCATTGGGAATAGACTAGCTGGGTGGGGTCTCGGTCCTCCACATGCCACACAGATGTCTACTGTCAAGGGGTTCTGTTGTCCACATCTGGGGCAAACCCAACATTTAGGTTCCTGGGAATTCTGGTACTGGGGTGGGGGTGACGTCGGGAGCGGACAGGGAGGAAAATCTGTCATTCCAGTTTTTGTCAGTCTGTAACGTCCGTCTCCTAATTCTTCAATCTTTCCTTCAAAATAAGCGCATGCATTCATCCATACATCTACTGTCTTCAACAGACCCTTATCTTTCAACCATCCATGATAGGAGTTAAAGAAGGATTTCCATTTCTCTCCATTCATCTCTCCATTCTCATTCATTCCCGCTTTACACAATATTTTGTCAATTCCAATCAGTGCCTGTTTCCCTTCTCTGCGTACCACTAAGTCTTTGGCTATAATGCCTTCCTTGGCATTTTGGTTCCCCATTTTTTTCGGTTCTCCTCACCTAGAAGAGACTCCTCAGTCACTTAGACAATGGGCCACAAAGGTTTCTGAACCATTCCACTACTAGCCTCTCTAGGACTTATACGCCAACCAGAAAAACAGACCAAAAACATCAATCCCGGGACACATCCACAACACAATCATCGGATCCATACTTTCATTAAATTCTCCAAAGGATAGAAGGCAGGACTGTCAATTTATCTGAGGGATTCTACTGGTTCAAAGGGACCTGAGCCAGACAACAATCTGTTGAATTACCTGGGGAGCCGACCGCTCGGGGGTGAGGGAGTCTCTTCTATGCAGTGATATAATTAGGTAGAATATAACAGTTATTCTTACCTCAGCGCTGTATATATCACCAACAGAGAGCTTCACTCGTCCCACGTCTCGGACCGGTCGAGCACCCTTGGGTAGATTAACTCAAGGTCCCTGTTCGAGGCGCCAGCTGTCGTCACTGAATTTTGGGTCTTCTATCCTTTGGATTACGAGCTCGGAGAGAATGAAGACACAGGACAGGATGTTTGTGTCTAAACATACTCTAAAAACTTTATTACAAAACACAGGGCTAATATACACCCTAAAGGCAGGAAACGGATTTGCCATATATGGTTCGATTATACAGTTTAGCTGAACAAGTGAAAAAAACTAGTTTCTGTATGCTTTAAAATATTTAATTAGACTTATCTAGTTAGCAAGGTCATTTCATCTTTCTGCAAGAACACATTATTACTACAAGAAGAAACATCTGGCCAGGGAGAATCACGTTATCTTTTTAGCAAGGACACGCTATTGATACAAGAAGGAACATTTCAGCTTGCTGTTTTTTTACCTAAAATAACTGTCAGACTTATATAGCATAGATGGGGCCTTTAAACTTGAGGGACTCCATCTTCTGCTATAACAATCATTAGGCTATATTTAGTAGCTTTACCGAGAATTCTATAATAAAGGCTCAGTGGTCAATGTTCTCGTGTATAAAACATTCACATAACATAAAAATAAGTAACAATGCATAACACTGACGTGGTAAATATAAAGCTTCCTCCTAAAAGGAAAACCCCACGCGGGGAGAGGACCACATCTGAAGTCTCGACAATGACACATTATGATGGAATGATCATCTCGGAGCTTCTCCTGCTGAGCCTTCACCTCTTTCCAGGACATCGAGGAAAAAAAGAAAATACCTGACTATTCAAGGAACCATTCCTAAATAATTCTTAGTATTCTGGGATATTTGGCTGCATCCATTCTTTATGGAAATAAGGATCTACAAAAGCCAAACTGTTGTAAAATGCAGCAAATGTTCTATTGTGTGGTATACTGGGATCTATGGGGGCTTCAAACTCTGGGGTGACCATTATAAAGCAGCACAGAGCCCATTGTATAAACTCTACTGGTATATTTAGCTGTATTAGAACCAAAATATCTAACTGAAGGCCCACCATACATATTAGACTAATGTTGACCTATCCCACCGATATTGACAGATTCAGCTGAAACTCAAATGTGTATGGGGGCCCAGACAACTGATTGTTGGGGAAGTTAAAGGGGTATTCCTATCTCCAAGATCCTATCCCAATATGTAGTAGGTGTAATAATAATATTAGCAAATACCTCCAATTAGAAATGTAGTATAGTCCTTCTGATTAGCAATGTTGCTTACCCCATGTGCAAGGCATTGCAGTAGCTTAGGCATCCATGGTTACGACCACACATAGTTACGCTTAGTGGTCGTAACAATGAATACCTAAGCTACTGCAATGCCCTGCACATGGGGTAAGTGACATAGCTAGTCAGAAGAACTATCCTACATTTATAATTGTAGGTATTTGCTAATATTATTACACCTACTACATATTGGGATAGGATTTTGGAGATGAGAATACCTCTAAAGTGTCCGACATGTCCGATTTTGAACTATTGATCCTTCTGTTTCCCTGGAGATAGCTTATCACCAAAGATGTAGGACTGCGGTTCTCTTATAGAGAACACAGAGACACTCGGCTGAAGTACTCTTGTGTATGGGACAACGCTTTACTGTTGGAATTGCTGTGGCATATGAGAGGAGACTGACTATGAGCATCACTATCACGGTGAAAATATTTAGGATTTTTAAAGTCCTAATTTTAGGAGGTCCAAGTCCTAAAAAAATATTATTAACCAGGAACAATGTATTATTTAGAAAAAGACTCATCCATCGCCTGATTGGATTGTTTATAGTCATCTCATCTGCCCATGTAAACAGGACGTGCTGCCGACAATAAGCAACCATCTTGGTACACTTTGTATCGGCCCTTTTGAAAAGGCTTTATATGAGCACCGGTGGACTTGTTAGTGGGGCTGTGGCCTGACGCTGATGATTGGCCACACTATCTATCAGTATTCGGTCAGTATTTTTTCTCAGGAGTGGGAGCCAAAACCAGGTGAGGAACAATCAGAGAAACGGTCTAATAGAAACAAGTCACCAATTCTGCATTTATCACCCACTCCTGGTTTTGGCTCCCACTCCTGAGAAAAAATACTGACCGATTACTGATAGTGGGGCCGTGGCCTCAGGCCACAAGTCCACAGTGCATGACCGTGCTCATTCATGTGTATTTGTACATGTGAGATCTGAAATGAACGTGAACGACTGTGACCTGTTTGGTGAGATAAAGGTTACTGACGCACTTGATCTAAACTTAGTCCCGCAGTCCGGCTTCACCCATTTTTTTCCTACAGATCATATTACCTGAACTTATCATGTGTCTTCCCAGGCTGTAAACAGAGAGGAGGCAGTACATTGTAAAGACGAGGCCTACAGCGTCCAAAGCCCAAACCCGAGAAGCCAACAACTAATCTGTCATGTGTACAAATACATTCCACCCCTCTGTTATCCTGATCAGACAAGGAGCTCACATGGCTCATTACAGGACGGGACGGAAATTCTCTTAAAGTGATCTACACCTCCGACATTAAATGTGACGATACGTTTCTAATGTCTAGACGGAGTGAGCCGTCTTTCTTTTTGACGAAGAAGAAGCCTGCTCCCGCCGGGGAGGTAGATTTCCGGATAAATCCCCGGGCCAGATTCTCCTCAATATATTCAGACATGGACCGGGTCTCAGCAGCGGACAAAGGGTAAAAACGCCCACGGGGAGGAGTAGCGCCAGGTATCAGGTCGATTGGGCAATCGTATGGTCTATGAGGGGGTAATGTCTCTGCTTCTCTTTTATTAAAGACATCCGCATAAGACCAATAGGGAACCTGTAGGCCGGGTAGATTGGCTGGGGTAGGAGAAGGACAGGCAGGAAGAACGGGAACTAAACAAGTCTTATGGCAGTCCTCTCCCCAGCGAAGGACTTCTCCGGTCTGCCAATCAAGCATGGGTGCATGTTTCTGGAGCCAAGGTAGGCCTAGCAAGAGGGCGTGAGAGAGTCCAGGCAGGGCGTGAGAGAGTCCAGGCAGAACATGGAAGAAGATGCTCTCAGAGTGCAGCATTCCCACCTGCAGAGTTATGGATTCGGTGATGAGTTGAATGGGATGCGGTAAGAGACCCCCATCCACGGAGGCGACAGATAAGGGTACAGCCAGGGGTAGAGAAATGAGATTTCCGGCAGCTCCAGAGTCAAGTTGAGCTAGTTCACAGAAACTGTTCTCCCCGCAGATGATAGAGACCGACAGCATCAGAGATGGAGAGGGTTTACTCTTGTCTAGGACGACCTCTCTGAGCGATCCTAGACACAGGTGTTTCCCGACCTCTCCGGGCAGGAACGGATCCGGTGCTCCTTACTGCCACAGTAGAAGCAGCTCCCCTCGGCACGGCGTAATTCTTGACGGGTTTTGACCATCTTGGTCTGGTCGACCTGCATAGGCTCGGGTGAGTGCGCCTGAGGAGGAACGGAGGAAGTGACGGGTTTCTGAAAGGTAGGGGCAAGGCGTGGAAACCTCCTCTCACGGGTGACCTCTTTGGTGCGCTCCTGGAACCGGATGTCAATCCGGGTGGCGAGTGTTATTAAGTCGTCGAGAGTGGTAGGAATGTCCCGACCGGCGAGTTCATCTTTAATACGGCCGGACAGACTCTCCCAGAAGACGGACACCAGGGCGTCGTTATCCCAGGCAAGCTCCGAAGCAAGGGTACGGAACCGTATGGCATATTGGCCCACGGTGAGACTTCCTTGACGGAGGCATAGCAGAGATGAGGCGGATGAGGTCTTCCGTCCTGGTTCGTCGAAGACTTTCCGGAAAGCCGTGAGAAAGGCTGGCAGGTTGGACACCAGGGAATCTCCTCTCTCCCATAGAGGATTTAGCCAAGCCAGCGCCTCCCCCGTGAGATGGGACATGATGAAGGCTACTTTGGCTCAGTCGGTGGAAAACTGATGTGCCAAAAGTTCGAAGTGCAGAGTGCACTGGTTAGTGAAGCCCCGTGCCTGACCGGGATCTCCGCCAAAACGAGGCGGGGCGGAGAGACGGGGACCGGGAAGGGATGCTATGGTATTGCTGTGCAGCGGCGGCGCCGGGGTAGTAAGTGTGCGAGTGGAAGCAGCTCCCGATGAGACAGTCAGTGTGTCCAGGCGAGAGTTAACACGTCCACACGTCGTCCAACAGCCCAACATGGATGATGAGAAGCTGCAGGACGTCACATAATCCGCGATATTCAGGCAGAGAACACAAACCGCAATGTGCTGCCACCGACATCTTCATCAGCTCAAGAGGAGGCGACTGTGTAAGAACATCACCGTTTTGTTTTCCCCCCTGAATATCGTGGATTATTAGATGACTGATGTTCTGCTACTTTTTCTTTTTGAAGTTGTCTACACACATAATGGCTGCAGAGGACTGAGAGAAAGTCCATAGGGAACAAAAGAAGTCGGGAACAGAAGGGGAGACGAGGGCTGAGCCACTTACACAGACAGAAAGCTGAGGAGGACATGTTATTACTCCAGGATCTGCTCCATTCATTCCTTATGTGGCATCCAAGTGCTGAGCTCGGCTTTTTCCAGAGCCCCATAGAGAATGAATGGAGCTGCAGTTGTTCCCTGACTTTCCGTTCCTTCCCGATCAGACGATGGTTCGCAGTGGTCAGACCCCACGATCAGTAAGTGATCACTGAGCCTGTGGATAAGTGATAACTAAAGTTGACAAATCCCCAGGCCCGGATGGGATACACCCGCGAGTACTGCAGGAATTAAGTAATGTCATAGATAGACCATTATTTTTAATCTTTAAAGATTCCATAATAACAGGGTCTGTACCACAGGACTGGCGTATAGCAAATGTGGTGCCAATATTCAAAAAGGGGACAGAAACCGAACTTGGAAATTATAGGCCGGTAAGCTTAACCTCTACTGTGGGAAAAATCCTGGAGGGTTTCCTAAGAGATTCTATAATAGAGTATCTGAAGAAGAATAGCCTCATGACCCAATATCAACATGGGTTTACAAGGGACCGTTCCTGTCAGACTAATCTGATCAATTTTTATGAGGAGGCAAGTTCTGGACTGGACCAAGGAAATGCAGTGGATGTTGTGTATATGGACTTTTCAAAAGCTTTTGATACGGTTCCACACAAAAGGTTGATACATAAAATGAGAACAATGGGGATAGGGGAAAATATATGTATGTGGGTTAAGAATTGGTTCAGTGATAGGAAACAAAGGGTGGTTATTAATGGAAAACACTCAGACTAGGTCTCATTTAACAGTGGGGTACCACAGGGGTCAGTATTGGGCCCCCTTCTTTTTAACATATTTATTAATGACCTTGTAGGGGGCATACAGAGTACTATTTCAATATTTGCAGATGACACTAAACTCTGCAGGGTAATCAATACAGAGGAGGACAATTTTATATTACAGGAGGATCTATGTAAACTAGAAGCTTGGGCTGATAAATGGCAAATGAGCTTTAATGGGGATAAATGTAAGGTAATGCACTTGGGCAGAGGAAATAAAATGTATAATTATATGCTTAATTGTAAAACACTGGATAAATCTGTCACTGAAAAAGACCTGGGTGTATTGGTGGACGACAAGCTCATGTTTAGTGGCCAGTGTCAGGCAGCTGCTGCAAAGGCAAATAAAATAATGGGATGCGTTAAAAGAGGCATAGATGCTCATGAGGAGAAGATAATTTTACCTCTATACAAGTCATTAGTGCGACCACACTTAGAATACTGTGTACAGTTCTGGTCTCCGGTGTATAAGAAAGACATAGCTGAACTAGAGCGGGTGCAGAGCGACCAAGGTTATTAGAGGACTGGGGGGTCTGCAATACCAAGACAGGTTATTACACTTGGGGTTATTTACTTTGGAAAAACGAAGGCTTAGGGGTGATCTTATTACTATGTACAAGTATATGAGGGGACAGTACAAAGACCTTTCTACTGATCTCTTTACTCTGAGGCCAGAGACGGGGACAAGGGGGCATCTTCTACGTCTGGAGGAAAGAAGGTTTAATCATAATCACAGACAGGGATTCTTTACTGTAAGAGCAGTGAGACTATGGAGCTCTCTGCCTCATGATGTTGTAATGAGTGATTCACTAATAAAATTTAAGAAGGGCATGGATTCCTTTCTTGAAAAGTATAATATTACAGGTTGCAAAAACTAGATTCCATGATAGGGCGTTGATCCAGGGAACTAGTCTGATTGTCGTATGGAGTCGGGAAGGAATTTTTTTCCCCAATGTGGAGCTTAGTGTTTGCCACAGGGTTTTTTTTTGCCTTCCTCTGGATCAACATGTTAGGCTATGGGTTGAACTAGATGGACTTAGTCTTCCTTCAACCTTAAAAACTATGTTACTATGTATGTAATTTGTTATCTTCAGACATCCCCTCTAAGCAATGGCGCACGCCAGCAGTGAAGGCGGGAGGAGACGCTGGGTACAGGGAAGACTTTACCTCTGGGGGCCACATATAGGGCATGTGAGGGGTGGACACTTCCCGTATTCACCATTACTGAGCCCCCGCTCTGTACCGCTCTTATCTGAGTGCAGGAGACACAGCAGTCACTAATCAGCCACTCTCCGGCACTTGCAGCTGTCCGAGCTCTGCTGTGCCTGTTAGGGGTGAAGTTCGGGTCCTAGGAGGCAGTGACTATGCAGCCTGCAAAGCAGATGACAGCCCGGGTACCACGTCTCCGGATAAATCTCCACCTTGTGAGCTGCTTCTTGTGCAGCAGCCCCATGCAAGTCGCTCCGCTCTCCTCAGCCAGCTCCTGCTGAAGACTGAGCTCCTCTGCCCAATCTAGGAGCCCAATAGCCCTGATCACACCAGTGGTAGCCCAGTGCTGCTGGGGGGGGCAGGGCTAGATCCGATTTACAGATAGCAAACTAATCAGCCCTAGATATTTCTAATAGCTGCAGAGCAGGCGACATAACTCTGACCGGTGTCCTCATAGACCTCTCCTCAGCCGGGACTAATAAGAGCAGTAAGATGGCCGTCATGGGGTCCATTGTTAGATCTCGGCTGCCATAGAAACTCATCGGCACCATGATCGCGCCTCCCTCTCCGGTCTTAAGTGCCTAAATGCTGTGAAAGCCACTGACTGTGTCATATAAGGGGTTAAGCTGCCAGGATCAGGGTTGGCTCCACTGCTGGCGCCTGAGGCAGGAGCGGGACTGTGTTATACCGCCACACGACTGCCGCAGATCTTGTAAGAGTCCTGACTGCACCTGCCTGATGATAATGTGTCCTATAACGCGGGTCCTGGTACCAGACTGCCCTTTACATATTAATCACTAGCAGGGAACCAGTTACTTACAGGTTCTAGTTTCTGATGTGTTTCCAGGACCTGTAGTTATCAACATTTTACCCTTAAGGCCCAGTTATAATATTACTGCAACACTCTCACTACATATGAGCATCCTGTACCTGTATACCTGCCCTGTGTGCGGCGCAAAAGTATATAACAAAATGTGTGTACACAAATACCTATCTCCTGAATGGTATTACTGCTAGATCTCCTGTACATAGAAATATGAGGTTCTTAGCGCACACTTTGAGCAAATTGTGCGAGCCCATCTGCCACCGTCAAGGCGACCTCTTCAGATGGGTCCCTACACTAACACTACACTAACTTACTAACTGGGACCACCATTTTTAATGTTTATTATTACTGTACTAATGCAATCAATTGTACCTGTTATAATTCATTTTTTAATTAGTTTTATAATTTTTTATTACTCTTGTGTTTATGATAATGGTATTACTAAAATCCCTATACTTAGTGTTGATCCAGAAGAAGGCAAAAACCCCAGGACACCTTCAGCCAATTTGTGTCACAGGGGAAAAATTCCTTCTTGACCCCGAGAAAAGGCGATCAGTCCTAGGACCCTGGATCAAATCTAATAATGTTATTACTAGTTATTAATAATTCTTATTAATATTACACAACTAATTGTACTGCTACTGCAGTTATTAGTATTTTAATTTAGGTTTTTGTACTTTTTATAGATTATATATTATTTATGTCCTGCTATCTTATTACTTTGCTATTCTAACTTTTCTATAACTACTTAAAATAATCAAAACAACACTATAATTATTTTTATATTCTTACTATTATTAACATCCTGCTATCTTATTACAGTATTATTCTACTTTCCTATCACTACTAATACTACCCTATACCTAGAGTGTTGATCCAGAAGAAGGCAAAAACCCCAGGACACCTTCAGCCAATTTGTGTCACTGAGGAAAAATTCCTTCTTGACCCCGAGAAAAGGCGATCAGTCCTAGGACCCTGGATCAAACCTAATAATGTTATTATTAGTTGTATAATTAATATATTACTTATTGTACTACTGGAGTTATTTTAATTTATGTTTTTATTTTTATAAATATAGCTATTTAATATTCTTCTTATTATTAATAACCTGCTATATTTTTAAATTATTATTATTCTTTCCTATCACTACTAATACTACCCTATAACTACAGTATTGATCCAGAAGAAGGCAAAAACCCCAGGACACCTTCAGCCAATTTGTGTCACAGGGGAAAAATTCCTTCTTGACCCCGAGAAAAGGCGATCAGTCCTTGGACCCTGGATCACACTGCTATTCTACCTACTACTATTACTACTATTACACACGATAGCCAGCCCTCATGGTGTTTGTGTTATTAAAGAAAAAAAAAATTAGGGGGCTGGCTAGAGGCAGCCGTGGACACACGATAGCCAGCCCTCATGGTGTTTGTGTTATTAAAGAAAAAAAAAAATTGGGGGGCTGGCTAGAGGCAGCCGTGAACACACGATAGCCAGCCCTCATGGTGTTTGTGTTATTAAAGAAAAAAAAAATTGGGGGGCTGGCTAGAGGCAGCTGTGGACACACGATAGCCAGCCCTCATGGTGTTTGTGTTATTAAAGAAAAAAAAAATTAGGGGGCTGGCTAGAGGCAGCCGTGGACACACGATAGCCAGCCCTCATGGTGTTTGTGTTATTAAAGAAAAAAAAAAATTGGGGGGCTGGCTAGAGGCAGCCGTGAACACACGATAGCCAGCCCTCATGGTGTTTGTGTTATTAAAGAAAAAAAAAATTGGGGGGCTGGCTAGAGGCAGCCGTGAACACACGATAGCCAGCCCTCATGGTGTTTGTGTTATTAAAGAAAAAAAATATTTGGGGGGCTGGCTAGAGGCAGCCGTGGACACACGATAGCCAGCCCTCATGGTGTTTGTGTTATTAAAGAAAAAAAAAATTGGGGGGCTGGCTAGAGGCAGCCGTGAACACACGATAGCCAGCCCTCATGGTGTTTGTGTTATTAAAGAAAAAAAAAAATTGGGGGGCTGGCTAGAGGCAGCCGTGGACACACGATAGCCAGCCCTCATGGTGCTTGTGTTATTAAAGAAAAAAAAAATTGGGGGGCTGGCTAGAGGTAGCCGTGGATACACGATAGCCAGCCCTCATGGTGTTTGTGTTATTAAAGAAAAAAAAAAATTGGGGGGCTGGCTAGAGGCATCCGTGAACACACGATAGCCAGCCCTCATGGTGTTTGTGTTATTAAAGAAAAAAAAAATTGGGGGGCTGGCTAGAGGCAGCCGTGAACACACGATAGCCAGCCCTCATTCTGTTTGTGTTATTAAAGAAAAAAAATATTTGGGGGCCTGGCTAGAGGCAGCCGTGGACACAAGATAGCCATCCCTCATGGTGTTTGTGTTATTAAAGAAAAAAAAAATTGGGGGGCTGGCTAGAGGCAGCCGTGAACACACGATAGCCAGCCCTCATGGTGTTTGTGTTATTAAAGAAAAAAAAAATTGGGGGGCTGGCTAGAGGCAGCCGTGGACACACGATAGCCAGCCCTCATGGTGTTTGTGTTATTAAAGAAAAAAAAAATTGGGGGGCTGGCTAGAGGCAGCCGTGAACACACGATAGTCAGCCCTCATGGTGTTTGTGTTATTAAAGAAAAAAAAAATTGGGGGGCTGGCTAGAGGCAGCCGTGGACACACGATAGCCAGCCCTCATGGTGTTTGTGTTATTAAAGAAAAAAAAAATTGGGGGGCTGGCTAGAGGCAGCCGTGGACACACGATAGCCAGCCCTCATGGTGTTTGTGTTATTAAAGAAAAAAAAAATTGGGGGGCTGGCTAGAGGCAGCCGTGAACACACGATAGTCAGCCCTCATGGTGTTTGTGTTATTAAAGAAAAAAAAAATTGGGGGGCTGGCTAGAGGCAGCCGTGGACACACGATAGCCAGCCCTCATGGTGTTTGTGTTATTAAAGAAAAAAAAAATTGGGGGGCTGGCTAGAAGCAGCCGTGGACACACGATAGCCAGCCCTCATGGTGCTTGTGTTATTAAAGAAAAAAAAAATTGGGGGGCTGGCTAGAGGTAGCCGTGGATACACGATAGCCAGCCCTCATGGTGTTTGTGTTATTAAAGAAAAAAAAAAATTGGGGGGCTGGCTAGAGGCAGCCGTGAACACACGATAGCCAGCCCTCATGGTGTTTGTGTTATTAAAGAAAAAAAAAATTCGGGGGCTGGCTAGAGGCAGCTGTGGACACACGATAGCCAGCCCTCATGGTGTTTGTGTTATTAAAGAAAAAAAAAATTAGGGGGCTGGCTAGAGGCAGCCGTGGACACACGATAGCCAGCCCTCATGGTGTTTGTGTTATTAAAGAAAAAAAAAAATTGGGGGGCTGGCTAGAGGTAGCCGTGGATACACGATAGCCAGCCCTCATGGTGTTTGTGTTATTAAAGAAAAAAAAAAATTGGGGGGCTGGCTAGAGGCATCCGTGAACACACGATAGCCAGCCCTCATGGTGTTTGTGTTATTAAAGAAAAAAAAAATTGGGGGGCTGGCTAGAGGCAGCCGTGAACACACGATAGACAGCCCTCATGGTGTTTGTGTTATTAAAGAAAAAAAATATTTGGGGGCCTGGCTAGAGGCAGCCGTGGACACATGATAGCCAGCCCTCATGGTGTTTGTGTTATTAAAGAAAAAAAAAATTGGGGGGCTGGCTAGAGGCAGCCGTGAACACACGATAGCCAGCCCTCATGGTGTTTGTGTTATTAAAGAAAAAAAAAATTGGGGGGCTGGCTAGAGGCAGCCGTGGACACACGATAGCCAGCCCTCATGGTGTTTGTGTTATTAAAGAAAAAAAAAATTGGGGGGCTGGCTAGAGGCAGACGTGAACACACGATAGTCAGCCCTCATGGTGTTTGTGTTATTAAAGAAAAAAAAAATTGGGGGGCTGGCTAGAGGCAGCCGTGGACACACGATAGCCAGCCCTCATGGTGTTTGTGTTATTAAAGAAAAAAAAAATTGGGGGGCTGGCTAGAAGCAGCCGTGGACACACGATAGCCAGCCCTCATGGTGCTTGTGTTATTAAAGAAAAAAAAAATTGGGGGGCTGGCTAGAGGTAGCCGTGGATACACGATAGCCAGCCCTCATGGTGTTTGTGTTATTAAAGAAAAAAAAAAAATTGGGGGGCTGGCTAGAGGCAGCCGTGAACACACGATAGCCAGCCCTCATGGTGTTTGTGTTATTAAAGAAAAAAAAAATTCGGGGGCTGGCTAGAGGCAGCTGTGGACACACGATAGCCAGCCCTCATGGTGTTTGTGTTATTAAAGAAAAAAAAAAATTGGGGGGCTGGCTAGAGGCAGCCGTGAACACACGATAGCCAGCCCTCATGGTGTTTGTGTTATTAAAGAAAAAAAAAATTCGGGGGCTGGCTAGAGGCAGCTGTGGACACACGATAGCCAGCCCTCATGGTGTTTGTGTTATTAAAGAAAAAAAAAATTAGGGGGCTGGCTAGAGGCAGCCGTGAACACACGATAGCCAGCCCTCATGGTGTTTGTGTTATTAAAGAAAAAAAAAAATTGGGGGGCTGGCTAGAGGCATCCGTGAACACACGATAGCCAGCCCTCATGGTGTTTGTGTTATTAAAGAAAAAAAAAAAATTGGGGGGCTGGCTAGAGGCAGCCATGAACACACGATAGCCAGCCCTCATGGTGTTTGTGTTATTAAAGAAAAAAAAAATTGGGGGGCTGGCTAGAGGCAGCTGTGGACACACGATAGCCAGCCCTCATGGTGTTTGTGTTATTAAAGAAAAAAAAAATTAGGGGGCTGGCTAGAGGCAGCCGTGGACACACGATAGCCAGCCCTCATGGTGTTTGTGTTATTAAAGAAAAAAAAAAATTGGGGGGCTGGCTAGAGGCAGCCGTGAACACACGATAGCCAGCCCTCATGGTGTTTGTGTTATTAAAGAAAAAAATTGGGGGGCTGGCTAGAGGCAGCCGTGAACACACGATAGCCAGCCCTCATGGTGTTTGTGTTATTAAAGAAAAAAAATATTTGGGGGGCTGGCTAGAGGCAGCCGTGAACACACGATAGCCAGCCCTCATGGTGTTTGTGTTATTAAAGAAAAAAAAAATTGGGGGGCTGGCTAGAGGCAGCCGTGAACACACGATAGCCAGCCCTCATGGTGTTTGTGTTATTAAAGAAAAAAAAAAATTGGGGGGCTGGCTAGAGGCAGCCGTGGACACACGATAGCCAGCCCTCATGGTGCTTGTGTTATTAAAGAAAAAAAAAATTGGGGGGCTGGCTAGAGGTAGCCGTGGATACACGATAGCCAGCCCTCATGGTGTTTGTGTTATTAAAGAAAAAAAAAAATTGGGGGGCTGGCTAGAGGCATCCGTGAACACACGATAGCCAGCCCTCATGGTGTTTGTGTTATTAAAGAAAAAAAAAATTGGGGGGCTGGCTAGAGGCAGCCGTGAACACACGATAGCCAGCCCTCATGGTGTTTGTGTTATTAAAGAAAAAAAATATTTGGGGGGCTGGCTAGAGGCAGCCGTGGACACACGATAGCCAGCCCTCATGGTATTTGTGTTATTAAAGAAAAAAAAAATTGGGGGGCTGGCTAGAGGCAGCCGTGAACACACGATAGCCAGCCCTCATGGTGTTTGTGTTATTAAAGAAAAAAAAAAATTGGGGGGCTGGCTAGAGGCAGCCGTGAACACACGATAGCCAGCCCTCATGGTGTTTGTGTTATTAAAGAAAAAAAAAATTGGGGGCTGGCTAGAGGCAGCCGTGAACACACGATAGCCAGCCCTCATGGTGTTTGTGTTATTAAAGAAAAAAAATATTTGGGGGGCTGGCTAGAGGCAGCCGTGGACACACGATAGCCAGCCCTCATGGTGTTTGTGTTATTAAAGAAAAAAAAAATTGGGGGGCTGGCTAGAGGCAGCCGTGAACACACGATAGCCAGCCCTCATGGTGTTTGTGTTATTAAAGAAAAAAAAAAATTGGGGGGCTGGCTAGAGGCAGCCGTGGACACACGATAGCCAGCCCTCATGGTGCTTGTGTTATTAAAGAAAAAAAAAATTGGGGGGCTGGCTAGAGGTAGCCGTGGATACACGATAGCCAGCCCTC
Organism: Phyllobates terribilis; assembly: GCF_046119375.1. Classification (NCBI taxonomy): domain Eukaryota; kingdom Metazoa; phylum Chordata; class Amphibia; order Anura; family Dendrobatidae; genus Phyllobates; species Phyllobates terribilis. The sequence continues at coordinate 3,201,942 of NW_027362871.1, read as the reverse complement.
ATGGTGTTTGTGTTATTAAAGAAAAAAAAAAATTGGGGGGCTGGCTAGAGGCATCCGTGAACACACGATAGCCAGCCCTCATGGTGTTTGTGTTATTAAAGAAAAAAAAAATTGGGGGGCTGGCTAGAGGCAGCCGTGAACACACGATAGCCAGCCCTCATGGTGTTTGTGTTATTAAAGAAAAAAAATATTTGGGGGGCTGGCTAGAGGCAGCCGTGGACACACGATAGCCAGCCCTCATGGTGTTTGTGTTATTAAAGAAAAAAAAAATTGGGGGGCTGGCTAGAGGCAGCCGTGAACACACGATAGCCAGCCCTCATGGTGTTTGTGTTATTAAAGAAAAAAAAAATTGGGGGGCTGGCTAGAGGCAGCCGTGGACACACGATAGCCAGCCCTCATGGTGTTTGTGTTATTAAAGAAAAAAAAAATTGGGGGGGCTGGCTAGAGGCAGCCGTGAACACACGATAGTCAGCCCTCATGGTGTTTGTGTTATTAAAGAAAAAAAAAATTGGGGGGCTGGCTAGAGGCAGCCGTGAACACACGATAGCCAGCCCTCATGGTGTTTGTGTTATTAAAGAAAAAAAATATTTGGGGGCCTGGCTAGAGGCAGCCGTGGACACACGATAGCCATCCCTCATGGTGTTTGTGTTATTAAAGAAAAAAAAAATTGGGGGGCTGGCTAGAGGCAGCCGTGAACACACGATAGCCAGCCCTCATGGTGTTTGTGTTATTAAAGAAAAAAAAAAATTGGGGGGCTGGCTAGAGGCAGCCGTGAACACACGATAGCCAGCCCTCATGGTGTTTGTGTTATTAAAGAAAAAAAATATTTGGGGGCCTGGCTAGAGGCAGCCGTGGACACACGATAGCCATCCCTCATGGTGTTTGTGTTATTAAAGAAAAAAAAAATTGGGGGGCTGGCTAGAGGCAGCCGTGAACACACGATAGCCAGCCCTCATGTTGTTTGTGTTATTAAAGAAAAAAAAAATTGGGGGGGCTGGCTAGAGGCAGCCGTGGACACACGATAGCCAGCCCTCATGGTGTTTGTGTTATTAAAGAAAAAAAAAATTGGGGGGCTGGCTAGGGGCAGCCGTGAACACACGATAGTCAGCCCTCATGGTGTTTGTGTTATTAAAGAAAAAAAAAATTGGGGGCCTGGGTAGAGGTAGCCGTGGACACACGATAGCCAGCCCTCATGGTGTTTGTGTTATTAAAGAAAAAAAAAATTGGGGGGCTGGCTAGAGGCAGCCGTGAACACACGATAGTCAGCCCTCATGGTGTTTGTGTTATTAAAGAAAAAAAAAATTGGGGGGCTGGCTAGAGGCAGCCGTGGACACACGATAGCCAGCCCTCATGGTGTTTGTGTTATTAAAGAAAAAAAAAATTGGGGGGCTGGCTAGAGGCAGCCGTGGACACACGATAGCCAGCCCTCATGGTGCCTGTGTTATTAAAGAAAAAAAAAATTGGGGGGCTGGCTAGAGGTAGCCGTGGATACACGATAGCCAGCCCTCATGGTGTTTGTGTTATTAAAGAAAAAAAAAAATTGGGGGGCTGGCTAGAGGCAGCCGTGAACACACGATAGCCAGCCCTCATGGTGTTTGTGTTATTAAAGAAAAAAAAAATTGGGGGGCTGGCTAGAGGCAGCTGTGGACACACGATAGCCAGCCCTCATGGTGTTTGTGTTATTAAAGAAAAAAAAAATTAGGGGGCTGGCTAGAGGCAGCCGTGGACACACGATAGCCAGCCCTCATGGTGTTTGTGTTATTAAAGAAAAAAAAAAATTGGGGGGCTGGCTAGAGGCAGCCGTGAACACACGATAGCCAGCCCTCATGGTGTTTGTGTTATTAAAGAAAAAAAAAAATTGGGGGGCTGGCTAGAGGCAGCCGTGAACACACGATAGCCAGCCCTCATGGTGTTTGTGTTATTAAAGAAAAAAAAAAATTGGGGGGCTGGCTAGAGGCAGCCGTGAACACACGATAGCCAGCCCTCATGGTGTTTGTGTTATTAAAGAAAAAAAAAATTGGGGGGCTGGCTAGAGGCAGCCGTGAACACACGATAGCCAGCCCTCATGGTGTTTGTGTTATTAAAGAAAAAAAATATTTGGGGGGCTGGCTAGAGGCAGCCGTGGACACACGATAGCCAGCCCTCATGGTGTTTGTGTTATTAAAGAAAAAAAAAATTGGGGGGCTGGCTAGAGGCAGCCGTGAACACACGATAGCCAGCCCTCATGGTGTTTGTGTTATTAAAGAAAAAAAAAATTGGGGGGCTGGCTAGAGGCAGCCGTGGACACACGATAGCCAGCCCTCATGGTGCTTGTGTTATTAAAGAAAAAAAAATTGGGGGGCTGGCTAGAGGTAGCCGTGGATACACGATAGCCAGCCCTCATGGTGTTTGTGTTATTAAAGAAAAAAAAAAATTGGGGGGCTGGCTAGAGGCATCCGTGAACACACGATAGCCAGCCCTCATGGTGTTTGTGTTATTAAAGAAAAAAAAAATTGGGGGGCTGGCTAGAGGCAGCCGTGAACACACGATAGCCAGCCCTCATGGTGTTTGTGTTATTAAAGAAAAAAAATATTTGGGGGGCTGGCTAGAGGCAGCCGTGGACACACGATAGCCAGCCCTCATGGTGTTTGTGTTATTAAAGAAAAAAAAAATTGGGGGGCTGGCTAGAGGCAGCCGTGAACACACGATAGCCAGCCCTCATGGTGTTTGTGTTATTAAAGAAAAAAAAAATTGGGGGGCTGGCTAGAGGCAGCCGTGGACACACGATAGCCAGCCCTCATGGTGTTTGTGTTATTAAAGAAAAAAAAAATTGGGGGGCTGGCTAGAGGCAGCCGTGAACACACGATAGTCAGCCCTCATGGTGTTTGTGTTATTAAAGAAAAAAAAAATTGGGGGGCTGGCTAGAGGCAGCCGTGGACACACGATAGCCAGCCCTCATGGTGTTTGTGTTATTAAAGAAAAAAAAAATTGGGGGGCTGGCTAGAGGCAGCCGTGGACACACGATAGCCAGCCCTCATGGTGCTTGTGTTATTAAAGAAAAAAAAAATTGGGGGGCTGGCTAGAGGTAGCCGTGGATACACGATAGCCAGCCCTCATGGTGCTTGTGTTATTAAAGAAAAAAAAAAATTTGGGGGCTGGCTAGAGGCAGCCGTGAACACACGATAGCCAGCCCTCATGGTGTTTGTGTTATTAAAGAAAAAAAAAATTTGGGGGCTGGCTAGAGGCAGCTGTGGACACACGATAGCCAGCCCTCATGGTGTTTGTGTTATTAAAGAAAAAAAAAATTAGGGGGCTGGCTAGAGGCAGCCGTGGACACACGATAGCCAGCCCTCATGGTGTTTGTGTTATTAAAGAAAAAAAAAAATTGGGGGGCTGGCTAGAGGCAGCCGTGAACACACGATTGCCAGCCCTCATGGTGTTTGTGTTATTAAAGAAAAAAAAAAATTGGGGGGCTGGCTAGAGGCAGCCGTGAACACACGATAGCCAGCCCTCATGGTGTTTGTGTTATTAAAGAAAAAAAAAATTGGGGGGCTGGCTAGAGGCAGCCGTGAACACACGATAGCCAGCCCTCATGGTGCTTGTGTTATTAAAGAAAAAAAATATTTGGGGGGCTGGCTAGAGGCAGCCGTGGACACACGATAGCCAGCCCTCATGGTGTTTGTGTTATTAAAGAAAAAAAAAATTGGGGGGCTGGCTAGAGGCAGCCGTGAACACACGATAGCCAGCCCTCATGGTGTTTGTGTTATTAAAGAAAAAAAAAATTGGGGGGCTGGCTAGAGGCAGCCGTGGACACACGATAGCCTGCCCTCATGGTGCTTGTGTTATTAAAGAAAAAAAAAATTGGGGGGCTGGCTAGAGGTAGCCGTGGATACACGATAGCCAGCCCTCATGGTGTTTGTGTTATTAAAGAAAAAAAAAAATTGGGGGGCTGGCTAGAGGCATCCGTGAACACACGATAGCCAGCCCTCATGGTGTTTGTGTTATTAAAGAAAAAAAAAATTGGGGGGCTGGCTAGAGGCAGCCGTGGACACACGATAGCCAGCCCTCATGGTGCTTGTGTTATTAAAGAAAAAAAAAATGGGGGGGCTGGCTAGAGGTAGCCGTGGATACACGATAGCCAGCCCTCATGGTGCTTGTGTTATTAAAGAAAAAAAAAAATTGGGGGGCTGGCTAGAGGCAGCCGTGAACACACGATAGCCAGCCCTCATGGTGTTTGTGTTATTAAAGAAAAAAAAAATTGGGGGGCTGGCTAGAGGCAGCTGTGGACACACGATAGCCAGCCCTCATGGTGTTTGTGTTATTAAAGAAAAAAAAAATTAGGGGGCTGGCTAGAGGCAGCCGTGGACACACGATAGCCAGCCCTCATGGTGTTTGTGTTATTAAAGAAAAAAAAAAATTGGGGGGCTGGCTAGAGGCAGCCGTGAACACACGATAGCCAGCCCTCATGGTGTTTGTGTTATTAAAGAAAAAAAAAAATTGGGGGGCTGGCTAGAGGCAGCCGTGAACACACGATAGCCAGCCCTCATGGTGTTTGTGTTATTAAAGAAAAAAAAAATTGGGGGGCTGGCTAGAGGCAGCCGTGAACACACGATAGCCAGCCCTCATGGTGCTTGTGTTATTAAAGAAAAAAAATATTTGGGGGGCTGGCTAGAGGCAGCCGTGGACACACAATAGCCAGCCCTCATGGTGTTTGTGTTATTAAAGAAAAAAAAAATTGGGGGGCTGGCTAGAGGCAGCCGTGAACACACGATAGCCAGCCCTCATGGTGTTTGTGTTATTAAAGAAAAAAAATATTTGGGGGGCTGGCTAGAGGCAGCCGTGGACACACGATAGCCAGCCCTCATGGTGTTTGTGTTATTAAAGAAAAAAAAAATTGGGGGGCTGGCTAGAGGCAGCCGTGAACACACGATAGCCAGCCCTCATGGTGTTTGTGTTATTAAAGAAAAAAAAAATTGGGGGGCTGGCTAGAGGCAGCCGTGGACACACGATAGCCAGCCCTCATGGTGTTTGTGTTATTAAAGAAAAAAAAAATTGGGGGGCTGGCTAGAGGCAGCCGTGAACACACCATAGTCAGCCCTCATGGTGTTTGTGTTATTAAAGAAAAAAAAAATTGGGGGGCTGGCTAGAGGCAGCCGTGGACACACGATAGCCAGCCCTCATGGTGTTTGTGTTATTAAAGAAAAAAAAAATTGGGGGGCTGGCTAGAGGCAGCCGTGGACACACGATAGCCAGCCCTCATGGTGCTTGTGTTATTAAAGAAAAAAAAAATTGGGGGGCTGGCTAGAGGTAGCCGTGGATACACGATAGCCAGCCCTCATGGTGTTTGTGTTATTAAAGAAAAAAAAAAATTGGGGGGCTGGCTAGAGGCAGCCGTGAACACACGATAGCCAGCCCTCATGGTGTTTGTGTTATTAAAGAAAAAAAAATTGGGGGGCTGGCTAGAGGCAGCTGTGGACACACGATAGCCAGCCCTCATGGTGTTTGTGTTATTAAAGAAAAAAAAAATTAGGGGGCTGGCTAGAGGCAGCCGTGGACACACGATAGCCAGCCCTCATGGTGTTTGTGTTATTAAAGAAAAAAAAAAATTGGGGGGCTGGCTAGAGGCAGCCGTGAACACACGATACCCAGCCCTCATGGTGTTTGTGTTATTAAAGAAAAAAAAAATTGGGGGGCTGGCTAGAGGCAGCTGTGGACACACGATAGCCAGCCCTCATGGTGTTTGTGTTATTAAAGAAAAAAAAAATTAGGGGGCTGGCTAGAGGCAGCCGTGGACACACGATAGCCAGCCCTCATGGTGTTTGTGTTATTAAAGAAAAAAAAAAATTGGGGGGCTGGCTAGAGGCAGCCGTGAACACACGATAGCCAGCCCTCATGGTGTTTGTGTTATTAAAGAAAAAAAAAATTGGGGGGCTGGCTAGAGGCAGCCGTGAACACACGATAGCCAGCCCTCATGGTGTTTGTGTTATTAAAGAAAAAAAATATTTGGGGGGCTGGCTAGAGGCAGCCGTGGACACACGATAGCCAGCCCTCATGGTGTTTGTGTTATTAAAGAAAAAAAAAATTGGGGGGCTGGCTAGAGGCAGCCGTGAACACACGATAGCCAGCCCTCATGGTGTTTGTGTTATTAAAGAAAAAAAAAAATTGGGGGGCTGGCTAGAGGCAGCCGTGAACACACGATAGCCAGCCCTCATGGTGTTTGTGTTATTAAAGAAAAAAAAAAATTGGGGGGCTGGCTAGAGGCAGCCGTGGACACACGATAGCCAGCCCTCATGGTGCTTGTGTTATTAAAGAAAAAAAAAAATTGGGGGGCTGGCTAGAGGTAGCCGTGGATACACGATAGCCAGCCCTTATGGTGTTTGTGTTATTAAAGAAAAAAAAAAATTGGGGGGCTGGCTAGAGGCATCTGTGAACACACGATAGCCAGCCCTCATGGTGTTTGTGTTATTAAAGAAAAAAAAAATTGGGGGGCTGGCTAGAGGCAGCCGTGAACACACGATAGCCAGCCCTCATGGTGTTTGTGTTATTAAAGAAAAAAAATATTTGGGGGGCTGGCTAGAGGCAGCCGTGGACACACGATAGCCAGCCCTCATGGTGTTTGTGTTATTAAAGAAAAAAAAAATTGGGGGGCTGGCTAGAGGCAGCCGTGAACACACGATAGCCAGCCCTCATGGTGTTTGTGTTATTAAAGAAAAAAAAAATTGGGGGGCTGGCTAGAGGCAGCCGTGGACACACGATAGCCAGCCCTCATGGTGTTTGTGTTATTAAAGAAAAAAAAAATTGGGGGGCTGGCTAGAGGCAGCCGTGAACACACCATAGTCAGCCCTCATGGTGTTTGTGTTATTAAAGAAAAAAAAAATTGGGGGGCTGGCTAGAGGCAGCCGTGAACACACCATAGTCAGCCCTCATGGTGTTTGTGTTATTAAAGAAAAAAAAAATTGGGGGGCTGGCTAGAGGCAGCCGTGGACACACGATAGCCAGCCCTCATGGTGTTTGTGTTATTAAAGAAAAAAAAAATTGGGGGGCTGGCTAGAGGCAGCCGTGGACACACGATAGCCAGCCCTCATGGTGCTTGTGTTATTAAAGAAAAAAAAAATTGGGGGGCTGGCTAGAGGTAGCCGTGGATACACGATAGCCAGCCCTCATGGTGTTTGTGTTATTAAAGAAAAAAAAAAATTGGGGGGCTGGCTAGAGGCAGCCGTGAACACACGATAGCCAGCCCTCATGGTGTTTGTGTTATTAAAGAAAAAAAAAATTGGGGGGCTGGCTAGAGGCAGCTGTGGACACACGATAGCCAGCCCTCATGGTGTTTGTGTTATTAAAGAAAAAAAAAATTAGGGGGCTGGCTAGAGGCAGCCGTGGACACACGATAGCCAGCCCTCATGGTGTTTGTGTTATTAAAGAAAAAAAATATTTGGGGGGCTGGCTAGAGGCAGCCGTGGACACACGATAGCCAGCCCTCATGGTGTTTGTGTTATTAAAGAAAAAAAAAATTGGGGGGCTGGCTAGAGGCAGCCGTGAACACACGATAGCCAGCCCTCATGGTGTTTGTGTTATTAAAGAAAAAAAAAATTGGGGGGCTGGCTAGAGGCAGCCGTGGACACACGATAGCCAGCCCTCATGGTGTTTGTGTTATTAAAGAAAAAAAAAATTGGGGGGCTGGCTAGAGGCAGCCGTGAACACACCATAGTCAGCCCTCATGGTGTTTGTGTTATTAAAGAAAAAAAAAATTGGGGGGCTGGCTAGAGGCAGCCGTGGACACACGATAGCCAGCCCTCATGGTGTTTGTGTTATTAAAGAAAAAAAAAATTGGGGGGCTGGCTAGAGGCAGCCGTGGACACACGATAGCCAGCCCTCATGGTGCTTGTGTTATTAAAGAAAAAAAAAATTGGGGGGCTGGCTAGAGGTAGCCGTGGATATACGATAGCCAGCCCTCATGGTGTTTGTGTTATTAAAGAAAAAAAAAAATTGGGGGGCTGGCTAGAGGCAGCCGTGAACACACGATAGCCAGCCCTCATGGTGTTTGTGTTATTAAAGAAAAAAAAATTGGGGGGCTGGCTAGAGGCAGCTGTGGACACACGATAGCCAGCCCTCATGGTGTTTGTGTTATTAAAGAAAAAAAAAATTAGGGGGCTGGCTAGAGGCAGCCGTGGACACACGATAGCCAGCCCTCATGGTGTTTGTGTTATTAAAGAAAAAAAAAAATTGGGGGGCTGGCTAGAGGCAGCCGTGAACACACGATAGCCAGCCCTCATGGTGTTTGTGTTATTAAAGAAAAAAAAAATTGGGGGGCTGGCTAGAGGCAGCTGTGGACACACGATAGCCAGCCCTCATGGTGTTTGTGTTATTAAAGAAAAAAAAAATTAGGGGGCTGGCTAGAGGCAGCCGTGGACACACGATAGCCAGCCCTCATGGTGTTTGTGTTATTAAAGAAAAAAAAAAATTGGGGGGCTGGCTAGAGGCAGCCGTGAACACACGATAGCCAGCCCTCATGGTGTTTGTGTTATTAAAGAAAAAAAAAATTGGGGGGCTGGCTAGAGGCAGCCGTGAACACACGATAGCCAGCCCTCATGGTGTTTGTGTTATTAAAGAAAAAAAATATTTGGGGGGCTGGCTAGAGGCAGCCGTGGACACACGATAGCCAGCCCTCATGGTGTTTGTGTTATTAAAGAAAAAAAAAATTGGGGGGCTGGCTAGAGGCAGCCGTGAACACACGATAGCCAGCCCTCATGGTGTTTGTGTTATTAAAGAAAAAAAAAAATTGTGGGGCTGGCTAGAGGCAGCCGTGAACACACGATAGCCAGCCCTCATGGTGTTTGTGTTATTAAAGAAAAAAAAACATTGGGGGGCTGGCTAGAGGCAGCCGTGGACACACGATAGCCAGCCCTCATGGTGCTTGTGTTATTAAAGAAAAAAAAAAATTGGGGGGCTGGCTAGAGGTAGCCGTGGATACACGATAGCCAGCCCTCATGGTGTTTGTGTTATTAAAGAAAAAAAAAAATTGGGGGGCTGGCTAGAGGCATCTGTGAACACACGATAGCCAGCCCTCATGGTGTTTGTGTTATTAAAGAAAAAAAAAATTGGGGGGCTGGCTAGAGGCAGCCGTGAACACACGATAGCCAGCCCTCATGGTGTTTGTGTTATTAAAGAAAAAAAATATTTGGGGGGCTGGCTAGAGGCAGCCGTGGACACACGATAGCCAGCCCTCATGGTGTTTGTGTTATTAAAGAAAAAAAAATTGGGGGGCTGGCTAGAGGCAGCCGTGAACACACGATAGCCAGCCCTCATGGTGTTTGTGTTATTAAAGAAAAAAAAAATTGGGGGGCTGGCTAGAGGCAACCGTGGACACACGATAGCCAGCCCTCATGGTGTTTGTGTTATTAAAGAAAAAAAAAATTGGGGGGCTGGCTAGAGGCAGCAGTGAACACACCATAGTCAGCCCTCATGGTGTTTGTGTTATTAAAGAAAAAAAAAATTGGGGGGCTGGCTAGAGGCAGCCGTGAACACACCATAGTCAGCCCTCATGGTGTTTGTGTTATTAAAGAAAAAAAAAATTGGGGGGCTGGCTAGAGGCAGCCGTGGACACACGATAGCCAGCCCTCATGGTGTTTGTGTTATTAAAGAAAAAAAAAATTGGGGGGCTGGCTAGAGGCAGCCGTGGACACACGATAGCCAGCCCTCATGGTGCTTGTGTTATTAAAGAAAAAAAAAATTGGGGGGCTGGCTAGAGGTAGCCGTGGATACACGATAGCCAGCCCTCATGGTGTTTGTGTTATTAAAGAAAAAAAAAATTGGGGGGCTGGCTAGAGGCAGCCGTGAACACACGATAGCCAGCCCTCATGGTGTTTGTGTTATTAAAGAAAAAAAAAATTGGGGGGCTGGCTAGAGGCAGCTGTGGACACACGATAGCCAGCCCTCATGGTGTTTGTGTTATTAAAGAAAAAAAAAATTAGGGGGCTGGCTAGAGGCAGCCGTGGACAAACGATAGCCAGCCCTCATGGTGTTTGTGTTATTAAAGAAAAAAAAAAATTGGGGGGCTGGCTAGAGGCAGCCGTGAACACACGATAGCCAGCCCTCATGGTGTTTGTGTTATTAAAGAAAAAAAAAATTGGGGGGCTGGCTAGAGGCAGCTGTGGACACACGATAGCCAGCCCTCATGGTGTTTGTGTTATTAAAGAAAAAAAAAATTAGGGGGCTGGCTAGAGGCAGCCGTGGACACACGATAGCCAGCCCTCATGGTGTTTGTGTTATTAAAGAAAAAAAAAAATTGGGGGGCTGGCTAGAGGCAGCCATGAACACACGATAGCCAGCCCTCATGGTGTTTGTGTTATTAAAGAAAAAAAAAATTGGGGGGCTGGCTAGAGGCAGCCGTGAACACACGATAGCCAGCCCTCATGGTGTTTGTGTTATTAAAGAAAAAAAATATTTGGGGGGCTGGCTAGAGGCAGCCGTGGACACACGATAGCCAGCCCTCATGGTGTTTGTGTTATTAAAGAAAAAAAAAATTGGGGGGCTGGCTAGAGGCAGCCGTGAACACACGATAGCCAGCCCTCATGGTGTTTGTGTTATTAAAGAAAAAAAAAAATTGGGGGGCTGGCTAGAGGCAGCCGTGAACACACGATAGCCAGCCCTCATGGTGTTTGTGTTATTAAAGAAAAAAAAAAATTGGGGGGCTGGCTAGAGGCAGCCGTGGACACACGATAGCCAGCCCTCATGGTGCTTGTGTTATTAAAGAAAAAAAAAATTGGGGGGCTGGCTAGAGGTAGCCGTGGATACACGATAGCCAGCCCTCATGGTGTTTGTGTTATTAAAGAAAAAAAAAAATTGGGGGGCTGGCTAGAGGCATCTGTGAACACACGATAGCCAGCCCTCATGGTGTTTGTGTTATTAAAGAAAAAAAAAATTGGGGGGCTGGCTAGAGGCAGCCGTGAACACACGATAGCCAGCCCTCATGGTGTTTGTGTTATTAAAGAAAAAAAATATTTGGGGGGCTGGCTAGAGGCAGCCGTGGACACACGATAGCCAGCCCTCATGGTGTTTGTGTTATTAAAGAAAAAAAAAATTGGGGGGCTGGCTAGAGGCAGCCGTGAACACACGATAGCCAGCCCTCATGGTGTTTGTGTTATTAAAGAAAAAAAAAATTGGGGGGCTGGCTAGAGGCAGCCGTGGACACACGATAGCCAGCCCTCATGGTGTTTGTGTTATTAAAGAAAAAAAAAATTGGGGGGCTGGCTAGAGGCAGCCGTGGACACACGATAGCCAGCCCTCATGGTGCTTGTGTTATTAAAGAAAAAAAAAATTGGGGGGCTGGCTAGAGGTAGCCGTGGATACACGATAGCCAGCCCTCATGGTGTTTGTGTTATTAAAGAAAAAAAAAAATTGGGGGGCTGGCTAGAGGCAGCCGTGAACACACGATAGCCAGCCCTCATGGTGTTTGTGTTATTAAAGAAAAAAAAAATTGGGGGGCTGGCTAGAAGCAGCTGTGGACACACGATAGCCAGCCCTCATGGTGTTTGTGTTATTAAAGAAAAAAAAAATTAGGGGGCTGGCTAGAGGCAGCCGTGGACACACGATAGCCAGCCCTCATGGTGTTTGTGTTATTAAAGAAAAAAAAAAATTGGGGGGCTGGCTAGAGGCAGCCGTGAACACACGATAGCCAGCCCTCATGGTGTTTGTGTTATTAAAGAAAAAAAAAATTGGGGGGCTGGCTAGAGGCAGCTGTGGACACACGATAGCCAGCCCTCATGGTGTTTGTGTTATTAAAGAAAAAAAAAATTAGGGGGCTGGCTAGAGGCAGCCGTGGACACACGATAGCCAGCCCTCATGGTGTTTGTGTTATTAAAGAAAAAAAAAAATTGGGGGGCTGGCTAGAGGCAGCCGTGAACACACGATAGCCAGCCCTCATGGTGTTTGTGTTATTAAAGAAAAAAAAAATTGGGGGGCTGGCTAGAGGCAGCCGTGAACACACGATAGCCAGCCCTCATGGTGTTTGTGTTATTAAAGAAAAAAAATATTTGGGGGGCTGGCTAGAGGCAGCCGTGGACACACGATAGCCAGCCCTCATGGTGTTTGTGTTATTAAAGAAAAAAAAAATTGGGGGGCTGGCTAGAGGCAGCCGTGAACACACGATAGCCAGCCCTCATGGTGTTTGTGTTATTAAAGTAAAAAAAAAATTGGGGGGCTGGCTAGAGGCAGCCGTGAACACACGATAGCCAGCCCTCATGGTGTTTGTGTTATTAAAGAAAAAAAAAAATTGGGGGGCTGGCTAGAGGCAGCCGTGGACACACGATAGCCAGCCCTCATGGTGCTTGTGTTATTAAAGAAAAAAAAAATTGGGGGGCTGGCTAGAGGTAGCCGTGGATACACGATAGCCAGCCCTCATGGTGTTTGTGTTATTAAAGAAAAAAAAAAATTGGGGGGCTGGCTAGAGGCATCTGTGAACACACGATAGCCAGCCCTCATGGTGTTTGTGTTATTAAAGAAAAAAAAAATTGGGGGGCTGGCTAGAGGCAGCCGTGAACACACGATAGCCAGCCCTCATGGTGTTTGTGTTATTAAAGAAAAAAAATATTTGGGGGGCTGGCTAGAGGCAGCCGTGGACACACGATAGCCAGCCCTCATGGTGTTTGTGTTATTAAAGAAAAAAAAAATTGGGGGGCTGGCTAGAGGCAGCCGTGAACACACGATAGCCAGCCCTCATGGTGTTTGTGTTATTAAAGAAAAAAAAAATTGGGGGGCTGGCTAGAGGCAGCCGTGGACACACGATAGCCAGCCCTCATGGTGTTTGTGTTATTAAAGAAAAAAAAAATTAGGGGGCTGGCTAGAGGCAGCCGTGGACACACGATAGCCAGCCCTCATGGTGTTTGTGTTATTAAAGAAAAAAAAAATTGGGGGGCTGGCTAGAGGCAGCCGTGAACACACGATAGCCAGCCCTCATGGTGTTTGTGTTATTAAAGAAAAAAAAAATTGGGGGGCTGGCTAGAGGCAGCTGTGGACACACGATAGCCAGCCCTCATGGTGTTTGTGTTGTTAAAGAAAAAAAAAATTAGGGGGCTGGCTAGAGGCAGCCGTGGACACACGATAGCCAGCCCTCATGGTGTTTGTGTTATTAAAGAAAAAAAAAATTGGGGGGCTGGCTAGAGGCAGCCGTGAAAACACGATAGCCAGCCCTCATGGTGTTTGTGTTATTAAAGAAAAAAAAAATTGGGGGGCTGGCTAGAGGCAGCCGTGAACACACGATAGCCAGCCCTCATGGTGTTTGTGTTATTAAAGAAAAAAAATATTTGGGGGGCTGGCTAGAGGCAGCCGTGGACACACGATAGCCAGCCCTCATGGTGTTTGTGTTATTAAAGAAAAAAAAAATTGGGGGGCTGGCTAGAGGCAGCCGTGAACACACGATAGCCAGCCCTCATGGTGTTTGTGTTATTAAAGAAAAAAAAAAATTGGGGGGCTGGCTAGAGGCAGCCGTGAACACACGATAGCCAGCCCTCATGGTGTTTGTGTTATTAAAGAAAAAAAAAAATTGGGGGGCTGGCTAGAGGCAGCCGTGGACACACGATAGCCAGCCCTCATGGTGCTTGTGTTATTAAAGAAAAAAAAAATTGGGGGGCTGGCTAGAGGTAGCCGTGGATACACGATAGCCAGCCCTCATGGTGTTTGTGTTATTAAAGAAAAAAAAAAATTGGGGGGCTGGCTAGAGGCATCTGTGAACACACGATAGCCAGCCCTCATGGTGTTTGTGTTATTAAAGAAAAAAAAAATTGGGGGGCTGGCTAGAAGCAGCCGTGAACACACGATAGCCAGCCCTCATGGTGTTTGTGTTATTAAAGAAAAAAAATATTTGGGGGGCTGGCTAGAGGCAGCCGTGGACACCCGATAGCCAGCCCTCATGGTGTTTGTGTTATTAAAGAAAAAAAAAATTGGGGGACTGGCTAGAGGCAGCCGTGAACACACGATAGCCAGCCCTCATGGTGTTTGTGTTATTAAAGAAAAAAAAAATTGGGGGGCTGGCTAGAGGTAGCCGTGGATACACGATAGCCAGCCCTCATGGTGTTTGTGTTATTAAAGAAAAAAAAAAATTGGGGGGCTGGCTAGAGGCATCTGTGAACACACGATAGCCAGCCCTCATGGTGTTTGTGTTATTAAAGAAAAAAAAAATTGGGGGGCTGGCTAGAGGCAGCCGTGAACACACGATAGCCAGCCCTCATGGTGTTTGTGTTATTAAAGAAAAAAAATATTTGGGGGGCTGGCTAGAGGCAGCCGTGGACACACGATAGCCAGCCCTCATGGTGTTTGTGTTATTAAAGAAAAAAAAAATTGGGGGGCTGGCTAGAGGCAGCCGTGGACACACGATAGCCAGCCCTCATGGTGCTTGTGTTATTAAAGAAAAAAAAAATTGGGGGGCTGGCTAGAGGTAGCCGTGGATACACGATAGCCAGCCCTCATGGTGTTTGTGTTATTAAAGAAAAAAAAAATTGGGGGGCTGGCTAGAGGCATCTGTGAACACACGATAGCCAGCCCTCATGGTGTTTGTGTTATTAAAGAAAAAAAAAATTGGGGGGCTGGCTAGAGGCAGCCGTGAACACACGATAGCCAGCCCTCATGGTGTTTGTGTTATTAAAGAAAAAAAATATTTGGGGGGCTGGCTAGAGGCAGCCGTGGACACACGATAGCCAGCCCTCATGGTGTTTGTGTTATTAAAGAAAAAAAAAATTGGGGGGCTGGCTAGAGGCAGCCTTGAACACACGATAGCCAGCCCTCATGGTGTTTGTGTTATTAAAGAAAAAAAAAATTGGGGGGCTGGCTAGAGGCAGCCGTGGACACACGATAGCCAGCCCTCATGGTGTTTGTGTTATTAAAGAAAAAAAAAATTGGGGGGCTGGCTAGAGGCAGCCGTGAACACACCATAGTCAGCCCTCATGGTGTTTGTGTTATTAAAGAAAAAAAAAATTGGGGGGCTGGCTAGAGGCAGCCGTGAACACACCATAGTCAGCCCTCATGGTGTTTGTGTTATTAAAGAAAAAAAAATTGGGGGGCTGGCTAGAGGCAGCCGTGGACACACGATAGCCAGCCCTCATGGTGTTTGTGTTATTAAAGAAAAAAAAAATTGGGGGGCTGGCTAGAGGCAGCCGTGGACACACGATAGCCAGCCCTCATGGTGCTTGTGTTATTAAAGAAAAAAAAAATTGGGGGGCTGGCTAGAGGTAGCCGTGCATACACGATAGCCAGCCCTCATGGTGTTTGTGTTATTAAAGAAAAAAAAAAATTGGGGGGCTGGCTAGAGGCAGCCGTGAACACACGATAGCCAGCCCTCATGGTGTTTGTGTTATTAAAGAAAAAAAAAATTGGGGGGCTGGCTAGAGGCAGCTGTGGACACACGATAGCCAGCCCTCATGGTGTTTGTGTTATTAAAGAAAAAAAAAATTAGGGGGCTGGCTAGAGGCAGCCGTGGACACACGATAGCCAGCCCTCATGGTGTTTGTGTTATTAAAGAAAAAAAAAAATTGGGGGGCTGGCTAGAGGCAGCCGTGAACACACGATAGCCAGCCCTCATGGTGTTTGTGTTATTAAAGAAAAAAAAAATTGGGGGGCTGGCTAGAGGCAGCTGTGGACACACGATAGCCAGCCCTCATGGTGTTTGTGTTATTAAAGAAAAAAAAAATTAGGGGGCTGGCTAGAGGCAGCCGTGGACACACGATAGCCAGCCCTCATGGTGTTTGTGTTATTAAAGAAAAAAAAAAATTGGGGGGCTGGCTAGAGGCAGCCGTGAACACACGATAGCCAGCCCTCATGGTGTTTGTGTTATTAAAGAAAAAAAAAATTGGGGGGCTGGCTAGAGGCAGCCGTGAACACACGATAGCCAGCCCTCATGGTGTTTGTGTTATTAAAGAAAAAAAATATTTGGGGGGCTGGCTAGAGGCAGCCGTGGACACACGATAGCCAGCCCTCATGGTGTTTGTGTTATTAAAGAAAAAAAAAATTGGGGGGCTGGCTAGAGGCAGCCGTGAACACACGATAGCCAGCCCTCATGGTGTTTGTGTTATTAAAGAAAAAAAAAAATTGGGGGGCTGGCTAGAGGCAGCCGTGAACACACGATAGCCAGCCCTCATGGTGTTTGTGTTATTAAAGAAAAAAAAAAATTGGGGGGCTGGCTAGAGGCAGCCGTGGACACACGATAGCCAGCCCTCATGGTGCTTGTGTTATTAAAGAAAAAAAAAATTGGGGGGCTGGCTAGAGGTAGCCGTGGATACACGATAGCCAGCCCTCATGGTGTTTGTGTTATTAAAGAAAAAAAAAAATTGGGGGGCTGGCTAGAGGCATCTGTGAACACACGATAGCCAGCCCTCATGGTGTTTGTGTTATTAAAGAAAAAAAAAATTGGGGGGCTGGCTAGAGGCAGCCGTGAACACACGATAGCCAGCCCTCATGGTGTTTGTGTTATTAAAGAAAAAAAATATTTGGGGGGCTGGCTAGAGGCAGCCGTGGACACACGATAGCCAGCCCTCATGGTGTTTGTGTTATTAAAGAAAAAAAAAATTAGGGGGCTGCCTAGAGGCAGCCGTGGACACACGATAGCCAGCCCTCATGGTGTTTGTGTTATTAAAGAAAAAAAAAAATTGGGGGGCTGGCTAGAGGCAGCCGTGAACACACGATAGCCAGCCCTCATGGTGTTTGTGTTATTAAAGAAAAAAAAAATTGGGGGGCTGGCTAGAGGCAGCTGTGGACACACGATAGCCAGCCCTCATGGTGTTTGTGTTATTAAAGAAAAAAAATATTTGGGGGGCTGGCTAGAGGCAGCCGTGGACACACGATAACCAGCCCTCATGGTGTTTGTGTTATTAAAGAAAAAAAAATTGGGGGGCTGGCTAGAGGCAGCCGTGAACACACGATAGCCAGCCCTCATGGTGTTTGTGTTATTAAAGAAAAAAAAAAATTGGGGGGCTGGCTAGAGGCAGCCGTGGACACACGATAGCCAGCCCTCATGGTGCTTGTGTTATTAAAGAAAAAAAAAATTGGGGGGCTGGCTAGAGGTAGCCGTGGATACACGATAGCCAGCCCTCATGGTGTTTGTGTTATTAAAGAAAAAAAAAAATTGGGGGGCTGGCTAGAGGCATCTGTGAACACACGATAGCCAGCCCTCATGGTGTTTGTGTTATTAAAGAAAAAAAAAATTGGGGGGCTGGCTAGAGGCAGCCGTGAACACACGATAGCCAGCCCTCATGGTGTTTGTGTTATTAAAGAAAAAAAATATTTGGGGGGCTGGCTAGAGGCAGCCGTGGACACACGATAGCCAGCCCTCATGGTGTTTGTGTTATTAAAGAAAAAAAATATTTGGGGGGCTGGCTAGAGGCAGCCGTGGACACACGATAGCCAGCCCTCATGGTGTTTGTGTTATTAAAGAAAAAAAAAAATTGGGGGGCTGGCTAGAGGCAGCCGTGAACACACGATAGCCAGCCCTCATGGTGTTTGTGTTATTAAAGAAAAAAAAAATTGGGGGGCTGGCTAGAGGCAGCTGTGGACACACGATAGCCAGCCCTCATGGTGTTTGTGTTATTAAAGAAAAAAAATATTTGGGGGGCTGGCTAGAGGCAGCCGTGGACACACGATAACCAGCCCTCATGGTGTTTGTGTTATTAAAGAAAAAAAAAATTGGGGGGCTGGCTAGAGGCAGCCGTGAACACACGATAGCCAGCCCTCATGGTGTTTGTGTTATTAAAGAAAAAAAAAAATTGGGGGGCTGGCTAGAGGCAGCCGTGAACACACGATAGCCAGCCCTCATGGTGTTTGTGTTATTAAAGAAAAAAAAAAATTGGGGGGCTGGCTAGAGGCAGCCGTGGACACACGATAGCCAGCCCTCATGGTGCTTCTGTTATTAAAGAAAAAAAAAAATTGGGGGGCTGGCTAGAGGTAGCCGTGGATACACGATAGCCAGCCCTCATGGTGTTTGTGTTATTAAAGAAAAAAAAAAATTGGGGGGCTGGCTAGAGGCATCTGTGAACACACGATAGCCAGCCCTCATGGTGTTTGTGTTATTAAAGAAAAAAAAAATTGGGGGGCTGGCTAGAGGCAGCCGTGAACACATGATAGCCAGCCCTCATGGTGTTTGTGTTATTAAAGAAAAAAAATATTTGGGGGGCTGGCTAGAGGCAGCCGTGGACACGCGATAGCCAGCCCTCATGGTGTTTGTGTTATTAAAGAAAAAAAAAATTGGGGGGCTGGCTAGAGGCAGCCGTGAACACACGATAGCCAGCCCTCATGGTGTTTGTGTTATTAAAGAAAAAAAAAATTGGGGGGCTGGCTAGAGGCAGCCGTGAACACACGATAGCCAGCCCTCATGGTGTTTGTGTTATTAAAGAAAAAAAATATTTGGGGGGCTGGCTAGAGGCAGCCGTGGACACACGATAGCCAGCCCTCATGGTGTTTGTGTTATTAAAGAAAAAAAAAATTGGGGGGCTGGCTAGAGGCAGCCGTGAACACACGATAGCCAGCCCTCATGGTGTTTGTGTTATTAAAGAAAAAAAAAATTGGGGGGCTGGCTAGAGGTAGCCGTGGATACACGATAGCCAGCCCTCATGGTGTTTGTGTTATTAAAGAAAAAAAAAATTGGGGGCTGGCTAGAGGCATCTGTGAACACACGATAGCCAGCCCTCATGGTGTTTGTGTTATTAAAGAAAAAAAAAAATTGGGGGGCTGGCTAGAGGCAGCCGTGAACACACGATAGCCAGCCCTCATGGTGTTTGTGTTATTAAAGAAAAAAAATATTTGGGGGCCTGGCTAGAGGCAGCCGTGGACACACGATAGCCATCCCTCATGGTGTTTGTGTTATTAAAGAAAAAAAAAATTGGGGGGCTGGCTAGAGGCAGCCGTGAACACACGATAGCCAGCCCTCATGTTGTTTGTGTTATTAAAGAAAAAAAAAATTGGGGGGGCTGGCTAGAGGCAGCCGTGGACACACGATAGCCAGCCCTCATGGTGTTTGTGTTATTAAAGAAAAAAAAAATTGGGGGGCTGGCTAGGGGCAGCCGTGAACACACGATAGTCAGCCCTCATGGTGTTTGTGTTATTAAAGAAAAAAAAAATTGGGGGGCTGGCTAGAGGCAGCCGTGGACACCCGATAGCCAGCCCTCATGGTGTTTGTGTTATTAAAGAAAAAAAAAATTGGGGGGCTGGCTAGAGGCAGCCGTGAACACACGATAGCCAGCCCTCATGGTGTTTGTGTTATTAAAGAAAAAAAAAATTGGGGGGCTGGCTAGAGGCAGCCGTGAACACACGATAGCCAGCCCTCATGGTGTTTGTGTTATTAAAGAAAAAAAATATTTGGGGGGCTGGCTAGAGGCAGCCGTGGACACCCGATAGCCAGCCCTCATGGTGTTTGTGTTATTAAAGAAAAAAAAAATTGGGGGGCTGGCTAGAGGCAGCCGTGAACACACGATAGCCAGCCCTCATGGTGTTTGTGTTATTAAAGAAAAAAAAAATTGGGGGGCTGGCTAGAGGTAGCCGTGGATACACGATAGCCAGCCCTCATGGTGTTTGTGTTATTAAAGAAAAAAAAAATTGGGGGCTGGCTAGAGGCATCTGTGAACACACGATAGCCAGCCCTCATGGTGTTTGTGTTATTAAAGAAAAAAAAAATTGGGGGGCTGGCTAGAGGCAGCCGTGAACACACGATAGCCAGCCCTCATGGTGTTTTTGTTATTAAAGAAAAAAAATATTTGGGGGGCTGGCTAGAGGCAGCCGTGAACACACGATAGCCAGCCCTCATGGTGTTTGTGTTATTAAAGAAAAAAAAAATTGGGGGGCTGGCTAGAGGCAGCCGTGGACACACGATAGCCAGCCCTCATGGTGCTTGTGTTATTAAAGAAAAAAAAAATTGGGGGGCTGGCTAGAGGTAGCCGTGGATACACGATAGCCAGCCCTCATGGTGTTTGTGTTATTAAAGAAAAAAAAAATTGGGGGGCTGGCTAGAGGCATCTGTGAACACACGATAGCCAGCCCTCATGGTGTTTGTGTTATTAAAGAAAAAAAAAATTGGGGGGCTGGCTAGAGGCAGCCGTGAACACACGATAGCCAGCCCTCATGGTGTTTGTGTTATTAAAGAAAAAAAATATGTGGGGGGCTGGCTAGAGGCAGCCGTGGACACACGATAGCCAGCCCTCATGGTGTTTGTGTTATTAAAGAAAAAAAAAATTGGGGGGCTGGCTAGAGGCAGCCGTGAACACACGATAGCCAGCCCTCATGGTGTTTGTGTTATTAAAGAAAAAAAAAATTGAGGGGCTGGCTAGAGGCAGCCGTGGACACACGATAGCCAGCCCTCATGGTGTTTGTGTTATTAAAGAAAAAAAAAATTGGGGGGCTGGCTAGAGGCAGCCGTGAACACACCATAGTCAGCCCTCATGGTGTTTGTGTTATTAAAGAAAAAAAAAATTGGGGGGCTGGCTAGAGGCAGCCGTGAACACACCATAGTCAGCCCTCATGGTGTTTGTGTTATTAAAGAAAAAAAAAATTGGGAGGCTGGCTAGAGGCAGCCGTGGACACACGATAGCCAGCCCTCATGGTGTTTGTGTTATTAAAGAAAAAAAAAATTGGGGGGCTGGCTAGAGGCAGCCGTGGACACACGATAGCCAGCCCTCATGGTGCTTGTGTTATTAAAGAAAAAAAAAATTGGGGGGCTGGCTAGAGGTAGCCGTGGATACACGATAGCCAGCCCTCATGGTGTTTGTGTTATTAAAAAAAAAAAAAAATTGGGGGGCTGGCTAGAGGCAGCCGTGAACACACGATAGCCAGCCCTCATGGTGTTTGTGTTATTAAAGAAAAAAAAAATTGGGGGGCTGGCTAGAGGCAGCTGTGGACACACGATAGCCAGCCCTCATGGTGTTTGTGTTATTAAAGAAAAAAAAAATTAGGGGGCTGGCTAGAGGCAGCCGTGGACACACGATAGCCAGCCCTCATGGTGTTTGTGTTATTAAAGAAAAAAAAAATTGGGGGGCTGGCTAGAGGCAGCCGTGAACACACGATAGCCAGCCCTCATGGTGTTTGTGTTATTAAAGAAAAAAAAAATTGGGGGGCTGGCTAGAGGCAACTGTGGACACACGATAGCCAGCCCTCATGGTGTTTGTGTTATTAAAGAAAAAAAAAATTAGGGGGCTGGCTAGAGGCAGCCGTGGACACACGATAGCCAGCCCTCATGGTGTTTGTGTTATTAAAGAAAAAAAAAAATTGGGGGGCTGGCTAGAGGCAGCCGTGAACACACGATAGCCAGCCCTCATGGTGTTTGTGTTATTAAAGAAAAAAAAAATTGGGGGGCTGGCTAGAGGCAGCCGTGAACACACGATAGCCAGCCCTCATGGTGTTTGTGTTATTAAAGAAAAAAAATATTTGGGGGGCTGGCTAGAGGCAGCCGTGGACACACGATAGCCAGCCCTCATGGTGTTTGTGTTATTAAAGAAAAAAAAAATTGGGGGGCTGGCTAGAGGCAGCCGTGAACACACGATAGCCAGCCCTCATGGTGTTTGTGTTATTAAAGAAAGAAAAAAATTGGGGGGCTGGCTAGAGGCAGCCGTGAACACACGATAGCCAGCCCTCATGGTGTTTGTGTTATTAAAGAAAAAAAAAAATTGGGGGGCTGGCTAGAGGCAGCCGTGGACGCACGATAGCCAGCCCTCATGGTGCTTGTGTTATTAAAGAAAAAAAAAATTGGGGGGCTGGCTAGAGGTAGCCGTGGATACACGATAGCCAGCCCTCATGGTGTTTGTGTTATTAAAGAAAAAAAAAAATTGGGGGGCTGGCTAGAGGCATCTGTGAACACACGATAGCCAGCCCTCATGGTGTTTGTGTTATTAAAGAAAAAAAAAATTGGGGGGCTGGCTAGAGGCAGCCGTGAACACACGATAGCCAGCCCTCATGGTGTTTGTGTTATTAAAGAAAAAAAATATTTGGGGGGCTGGCTAGAGGCAGCCGTGGACACACGATAGCCAGCCCTCATGGTGTTTGTGTTATTAAAGAAAAAAAAAATTGGGGGGCTGGCTAGAGGCAGCCGTGAACACACGATAGCCAGCCCTCATGGTGTTTGTGTTATTAAAGAAAAAAAAAATTGGGGGGCTGGCTAGAGGCAGCCGTGGACACACGATAGCCAGCCCTCATGGTGTTTGTGTTATTAAAGAAAAAAAAAATTAGGGGGCTGGCTAGAGGCAGCCGTGGACACACGATAGCCAGCCCTCATGGTGTTTGTGTTATTAAAGAAAAAAAAAAATTGGGGGGCTGGCTAGAGGCAGCCGTGAACACACGATAGCCAGCCCTCATGGTGTTTGTGTTATTAAAGAAAAAAAAAATTGGGGGGCTGGCTAGAGGCAGCTGTGGACACACGATAGCCAGCCCTCATGGTGTTTGTGTTATTAAAGAAAAAAAAAATTAGGGGGCTGGCTAGAGGCAGCCGTGGACACACGATAGCCAGCCCTCATGGTGTTTGTGTTATTAAAGAAAAAAAAAAATTGGGGGGCTGGCTAGAGGCAGCCGTGAAAACACGATAGCCAGCCCTCATGGTGTTTGTGTTATTAAAGAAAAAAAAAATTGGGGGGCTGGCTACAGGCAGCCGTGAACACACGATAGCCAGCCCTCATGGTGTTTGTGTTATTAAAGAAAAAAAATATTTGGGGGGCTGGCTAGAGGCAGCCGTGGACACACGATAGCCAGCCCTCATGGTGTTTGTGTTATTAAAGAAAAAAAAAATTGGGGGGCTGGCTAGAGGCAGCCGTGAACACACGATAGCCAGCCCTCATGGTGTTTGTGTTATTAAAGAAAAAAAAAATTGGGGGGCTGGCTAGAGGCAGCCGTGAACACACGATAGCCAGCCCTCATGGTGTTTGTGTTATTAAAGAAAAAAAAAAATTGGGGGGCTGGCTAGAGGCAGCCGTGGACACACGATAGCCAGCCCTCATGGTGCTTCTGTTATTAAAGAAAAAAAAAAATTGGGGGGCTGGCTAGAGGTAGCCGTGGATACACGATAGCCAGCCCTCATGGTGTTTGTGTTATTAAAGAAAAAAAAAATTGGGGGGCTGGCTAGAGGCATCTGTGAACACACGATAGCCAGCCCTCATGGTGTTTGTGTTATTAAAGAAAAAAAAAATTGGGGGGCTGGCTAGAGGCAGCCGTGAACACACGATAGCCAGCCCTCATGGTGTTTGTGTTATTAAAGAAAAAAAATATTTGGGGGGCTGGCTAGAGGCAGCCGTGGACACCCGATAGCCAGCCCTCATGGTGTTTGTGTTATTAAAGAAAAAAAAAATTGGGGGGCTGGCTAGAGGCAGCCGTGAACACACGATAGCCAGCCCTCATGGTGTTTGTGTTATTAAAGAAAAAAAAAATTGGGGGGCTGGCTAGAGGCAGCCGTGGACACACGATAGCCAGCCCTCATGGTGCTTGTGTTATTAAAGAAAAAAAAAATTGGGGGGCTGGCTAGAGGTAGCCGTGGATACACGATAGCCAGCCCTCATGGTGTTTGTGTTATTAAAGAAAAAAAAAATTGGGGGGCTGGCTAGAGGCATCCGTGAACACACGATAGCCAGCCCTCATGGTGTTTGTGTTATTAAAGAAAAAAAAAATTGGGGGGCTGGCTAGAGGCAGCCGTGGACACACGATAGCCAGCCCTCATGGTGTTTGTGTTATTAAAGAAAAAAAAAATTGGGGGGCTGGCTAGAGGCAGCCGTGAACACACGATAGTCAGCCCTCATGGTGTTTGTGTTACTAAAGAAAAAAAAAATTGGGGGGCTGGCTAGAGGCAGCCATGGACACACGATAGCCAGCCCTCATGGTGTTTGTGTTATTAAAGAAAAAAAAAATTGGGGGGCTGGCTAGAGGCAGCCGTGGACACACGATAGCCAGCCCTCATGGTGCTTGTGTTATTAAAGAAAAAAAAAATTGGGGGGCTGGCTAGAGGTAGCCGTGGATACACGATAGCCAGCCCTCATGGTGTTTGTGTTATTAAAGAAAAAAAAAATTGGGGGGCTGGCTAGAGGCAGCCGTGAACACACGATAGCCAGCCCTCATGGTGTTTGTGTTATTAAAGAAAAAAAAAATTGGGGGGCTGGCTAGAGGCAGCTGTGGACACACGATAGCCAGCCCTCATGGTGTTTGTGTTATTAAAGAAAAAAAAAATTAGGGGGCTGGCTAGAGGCAGCCGTGGACACACGATAGCCAGCCCTCATGGTGTTTGTGTTATTAAAGAAAAAAAAAAATTGGGGGGCTGGCTAGAGGCAGCCGTGAACACACGATAGCCAGCCCTCATCGTGTTTGTGTTATTAAAGAAAAAAAAATTGGGGGGCTGGCTAGAGGCAGCTGTGGACACACGATAGCCAGCCCTCATGGTGTTTGTGTTATTAAAGAAAAAAAAAATTAGGGGGCTGGCTAGAGGCAGCCGTGGACACACGATAGCCAGCCCTCATGGTGTTTGTGTTATTAAAGAAAAAAAAAAATTGGGGGGCTGGCTAGAGGCAGCCGTGAACACACGATAGCCAGCCCTCATGGTGTTTGTGTTATTAAAGAAAAAAAAAATTGGGGGGCTGGCTAGAGGCAGCCGTGAACACACGATAGCCAGCCCTCATGGTGTTTGTGTTATTAAAGAAAAAAAATATTTGGGGGGCTGGCTAGAGGCAGCCGTGGACACACGATAGCCAGCCCTCATGGTGTTTGTGTTATTAAAGAAAAAAAAAATTGGGGGGCTGGCTAGAGGCAGCCGTGAACACACGATAGCCAGCCCTCATGGTGTTTGTGTTATTAAAGAAAAAAAAAAATTGGGGGGCTGGCTAGAGGCAGCCGTGGACACACGATAGCCAGCCCTCATGGTGCTTGTGTTATTAAAGAAAAAAAAAATTGGGGGGCTGGCTAGAGGTAGCCGTGGATACACGATAGCCAGCCCTCATGGTGTTTGTGTTATTAAAGAAAAAAAAAAATTGGGGGGCTGGCTAGAGGCATCTGTGAACACACGATAGCCAGCCCTCATGGTGTTTGTGTTATTAAAGAAAAAAAAAATTGGGGGGCTGGCTAGAGGCAGCCGTGAACACACGATAGCCAGCCCTCATGGTGTTTGTGTTATTAAAGAAAAAAAATATTTGGGGGGCTGGCTAGAGGCAGCCGTGGACATACGATAGCCAGCCCTCATGGTGTTTGTGTTATTAAAGAAAAAAAAAATTGGGGGGCTGGCTAGAGGCAGCCGTGAACACACGATAGCCAGCCCTCATGGTGTTTGTGTTATTAAAGAAAAAAAAAATTGGGGGGCTGGCTAGAGGCAGCCGTGGACACACGATAGCCAGCCCTCATGGTGCTTGTGTTATTAAAGAAAAAAAAATTGGGGGGCTGGCTAGAGGTAGCCGTGGATACACGATAGCCAGCCCTCATGGTGTTTGTGTTATTAAAGAAAAAAAAAAATTGGGGGGCTGGCTAGAGGCAGCCGTGGACACACGATAGCCAGCCCTCATGGTGTTTGTGTTATTAAAGAAAAAAAAAATTGGGGGGCTGGCTAGAGGCAGCCGTGGACACACGATAGCCAGCCCTCATGGTGTTTGTGTTATTAAAGAAAAAAAAAATTGGGGGGCTGGCTAGAGGCAGCCGTGAACAAAATGCTTCATTTCTGCATCGTGGTTACATAGCCTTAGTGTTATTAAAGCAAAAAAAATTTGAGAGTTGGCTATATACATTATATGCCCAATATGAGGGCTGGATGCAGGTAATCCAGGACAACCAGCAGCCAGCTCTCATGCTTGCGTGCACATTAGAAAGAGAAACATTGCCATCTGGTGTTTTTACAATCCTAAAATAAAAAATTAAAAAGTTGGACAACATTGCCACCCGGTGGAGTTTCCTCAGAACACACAATGTCAACAAAAAAGTCAATAAGGGCTGGCTATTGGTCAATCAGGTAAGTGATTTAGCCAACCCTAATGTTACATTTTTTTGCATTTTTATTGCGTAGACCCCCTCAGGAGCGATATTTCAGGCCGCAGAGCGCGCAGTTTCGAGCAAAAATTTTGCCTTAACCCTGAAAAAAATTTAGCGCATCCCACCGCGTGCGTAAGCGTCCCAAATGCCAAAAAACAAATTTCCCCCATCAGTCCCTATATATTACTATAGTACAGAAGGTCATACTACCATATTGACTCTTTAGTCCAGTTCCAATGTATCAAGGTCAAGCCTGTTGCCCAAATGCAACAGATGTTGCATTCCGGCAACAAAAGTCGGCCATCTTGTGTCCCGTTTGCAACAAAAGGTCATCCTTTGTTGCCTTTCGGCAACATTTAAGGTCAAGCCTGTTGCAAACGGGACACGAAGCCTCTGATTTTGACCAAAGGTGCACCTCATCATCACAACTCCAAGTCAATAACACTTCTGTGAAATCTACCTGTCCAGTTATGAAGCAACACGGATTGTGAATCAATTTCTCCTGCTGTTGTGCAAATGGAGCAGACAACTGGTAGAAATGATAGGCAATTAGCCAGATACCCCCTATAAAGGAGTGGTTCTGCAGGTGGTGACCACAGACCATTTCTCTGTTCTCATTCTTTTTGGCTGATGTTTTGGTCACTTTTTCATTTTGCCATTGCTCTCACCCCTAGAGGTACATTAGCATTAGGCAGTGTCTACAGTACAACCCACAGAAGTTGCTCAGGTAGTGCCGTTCATCCAGGATGGCACATCAGTGCGAGCTGTGGCAAGAAGTGTAGCTGTGTCTGTCAGCACAGTGTCCAGAGCATGGAGCAGATACCAGGAGATGTGCAGGGAGCCATAGGAGGGCAACAACCCAGCAACAGGACCGTTACCTCCTCCTTTGTGCAAGGAGGAACAGGAGGAGCACTGCCAGAGCCCTGCAAAATGACCTCCAGCTGGCCACAAATGTGCATGTGTCTGCACAAACGGTTAGAAACCGACTCCATGAGGGTGGTATGAGGGCCCGATGTCCACAGATAGGGGTTGTGCTCACAGCCCAACACCGAGCAGGACGCTTGACATTTGCCACAGAACACCAGGATTGGCAAAGTCGCCACTGGTGCCCTCTGCTCTTCACAGATGAAAGCTCAGTATTGTGTGTGGCCTCCACGTGCCTGTATGACCTCCCTACAACGCCTGGGCATGCTCCTGATGAGGTTGCGGATGGTCTCCTGTGGGATCTCCTCCCAGACCTAGACTAAAGCATCAGCCAACTCCTGAACAGTCAGTGGTGCAACGCGACGTTGGTGGATGTGACTCGCCCCCTGGGCCGTGGGGTACTCGGATCCGGGCAGTAGGGGAACGATGGGAGTAGTAGTGGCAACCCGGTTTCGTGGCTCAGGGTGGTCAGGCCAGTGGTAGTCCGTTATGTGCTGATGTTTATGTCCGACTACGCCACCCGTGGATTTGCGGTTATTAGGAACCGCCGCTGCATGCCGACCGCTGGGGCTGATGAGGTGTGCAGCTAGGGTAGTGTGACTCCCCACGGGAAGAGTGCGGCCCCAGGGCAGTATAGTGGATGGTGGGAGTGATGGTGGTGAGAGTCCCAGTGCTGATAGTGCTGGAGAAGCAAGGAGCACACAGACAACAGGTTGCAGTCCAGGGTCTTTACTAGAACAGGTAAATTGACCCATAAACAGTCCCGGCTAGGAGGGGGACCTGGATGTCTGAGAGCAACGGGGAAATTGGCCCTGGTCAGGGTGAGGGTGTAGGCCTACCGTGCTTTCTGCGCTCCTTCTGGCTATCTCCTCCTGATAGGGTAACAGCCCACGTTTCCAAGCTTTCCGTGTATTCTCGCCTGTATGGCCTGCGACGTGGGTTCCTTTCTGCTCCCAGCCTTGTACGGCTTTACTGGTACCTTCTGTTGTGGCAGGGCCTCCAGGCTTCTTAGGCCAAGGAATATACAGTCCCCTGCGGACTGGTTCTCTGCTGGGGGATGTGGAATCCTCTCAGCCTCAGACACCAAAGTCTGGTAAATTAAGTCCTCTTTCTGCCAAGACAGGCTCTCTTCGCCTCTTGTCTCTGGCTTGTGGCTCTCCTCCTGCCACACTTCCTCTTAGGTGCAGTGCAACTGTCTGTCCCTGTTCTGCTCTGGGACAAGTCTCAATGCTGAGACAGGCCATCCAGTTCTCTCTAACCCTGCCCCCAGCACCAGCTTTTATAGGGGCAGCCTGCTCCCCCTACTGGCCTGAGACAGGAGGCATTGCATGCTAATGTTCCCCTGACTAGAGAACCTCCCCCTTGCTCTCAGACACAGCTTTAATACATTTTGTGGCATCCAGGCCAGGGTGACACATTCCCCCCTAGTGAAATTTAGTACTCCGGGACTAAACAATAAACAAAGACAATAAAACATTAATAGACATTAATAGACAGACGACGCACAAATTGAGTTCTTAAGGTCACAGTGTGGCTTGTGACCGGGTGTCCATATCACCAATACAACGGGGAGCCTTAACCAGGTGGGGGTCTGTCCTACCCCAAGTCCTTCACAGTCTTAGTTCATTCCTTGGTTAGGCTCCGAACGCAGTCCATACCAGGTCCCGGTTATAAAAAGTCCATAACCTGTGAGTCCTTACAGTAACTGCAAGAAACTGAAACACGGAATTACCAAACATGCATGTAACTTTGCAAACAATTCAACATTTGGCAACAAGGTTATTTACAATTTTAGTGCGCTCTATATTCTCCAGCGAGCGGGTATCAGCCCCTTTGTGCTCCTGGTTGACCTACGTAGCCCACTGTCTGGTGGTGGACCAACCTGGCTTTCCCCACTAGCGTTAGGGGTACAGCTACCAGCTGGGTGTACAGGTAGGGAAGGCAGCTGTCTGTGGGTCCTTTGGCTTACCGCAGGCATGGCAGGCTCACTGTCAGCAGAGGGTTGACTCTCCTGGGCTGCTGGTACAGGCTCTTCTGCCTCTGGAACCGCTTGCTCCTCTTCACCTTCCGGCTCTGGTGTTGGTTGTTGCTGTGCCGGTTGCAGGAAATGCAGGACGGGTACCACTATGGCATCATTTATGCGAGTCCAGGACTGAGGGAACTCTCCGAGAACGGTGCTGATCATTTCTTCCTTGTCCTCTGCGGGTTCAAGGTCACTCTGATCCTCTTCTGCACTACGGAGTTGCTCGGGGCATCTTTTGAGATGGTCTCTGGAGACGGTACTAGTGGTTTCTCCTCCGTCCTTGGTGATCACGCACACCTTCGGGTTGTCGTGATCAGACTGCAGTACGGTGTAGGGTTCCCTTTCCCACTGGTCGTCCAACTTGTGAAGCCTTCTTTTTCGCTTTAGGACTTGCTCACCAGGTTCTAGGGGACCAGCAGGGGCGTGTTGGTTGAAGAGTTTTTCTTGCCTCTCTCTCACCTGGGCCAGGCTCTTCTCCACAGTCTACTGCACCTTCTTGTACTGCAGTTGCCTTTCCGTATCCCAGTCCGCATCCGGGGAGGTGTCCTCAGGTGTTAGGACTCCCATCTCCAGGTCTATAGGCAGCTTACCCGGTCTGGGTCGCATCAGGTAAGCCGGGGTGCAGTTGGTAGCATTCACCGGGATATGATTGTATAAGTCTATCAGGTCCGGCAGTTTTTCTGGCCACAGGCTGCGCTCCTCCAGGGGCAACGTCTTCAGGAGATCAATGACTATATTGTTCATCTTCTCACACATCCCGTTGGTTTGTGGGTGGTAAGGCGTTGTCCGAATCTTCTTACAGCCATAGAGGTTGCCGAACTCCTGGAAGATTTCAGCCTCGAACGCTGGACCCTGGTCTGTCAGGACCTGTTCCGGATACCCGTGTGGACGGCAGAAATATTGCTGGAAGGCTCTGGCCGCTGTTTGGGCTGTCAAGTCTTTTACTGGGACCACCACTAGAAAACGGGAATAGTGGTCCACGATTGTCAGGGCATAGATGTATCCTGACCGGCTGGGAGCCAATTTGACATGGTCCAGAGCTACCAGCTCAAGAGGCTGCGTGGTGACGATGGGCCTCAAGGGTGTCTTCTGGCTGGTGCGGTCCTTCCTCCTTAGGTGACAAGGGCCACAGTCTCTGCACCATTTTTCTACAGCTCCTCTCATGCCGACCCAAAAGAACCTTCCTCTTAGTAGGAACTCCAGTTTCTTCCAACCGAACCGATGTGTCCCGCTCTGTCATGGTAAGCACCCAGGACCATAGCTGCATCCCGCCTTGGGACCACGACTTGCCAGGTCAGCTCGTGCGTCCGGTGGTTGACAATCCTTCTGCACAACTTGCCTTCGTAGAGGAACAGCTTGCTCTTCTCTTTCCATAGCTGCTTGGCTTCCTCTGGAGCATCCGGATCTATGCGGGCATCTTCCTGGGTCAGCAGATCTTTCACCAGGCGGATGGCAGGGTCACTATCTTGGATCTCGGCCCAGCTGTGTTGAGGTAGGGGATTTATCATCACGGTTGTTAGATCCTCCTCCTTCACGTGGTGGGAGTATTGAGCAGCTCCATACCGGTGAAACGCGGGGAGTTCTACCTCCTCCAGCTCTTCTGGGTCTTCGTCACCTTCAGATAAGTGAGGCATCCTCGATAGGGCGTCAGCGTTGGCATTGGTTTTGCCGGCCCGGTACTTGATCAGTCATAGTTGGAGAGACGGGCCATCCACCGCTGTTCTAGGGCACCCAGTCTTGCATTGTCCAGGTGTGTCAACGGGTTGTTGTCCGTGTACACGGTGAACTTTGCGGAGGCCAGGTAATGCTTGAAGCGTTCCGTCACGGCCCACACCACCACCAAGAATTCTAGCTTGAAGGAGCTGTAATTCTCCGGGTTCCTCTTGGTGGGTCTCAGCTTCCGGCTGGCGTACGCGATCACCCTTTCTCTGCCCTGTTGGTTTTGGAACAGTACGGCTCCCAGTCCCACATTACTGGCATCTGTGTGGAGAATGAAAGGCTGGCCATAATCAGGGTAGGCCAGGATCTCGTCCTCTGTGAGGGCCATCTTTAGCTGGCGGAAGGACTCCTCTTCCGGTTTATCCCACTTGAAGGGCGGCTTTTGGCTCCTGGACTTAGACTGTCCGATCAGGAGGTCCTGCATAGGAGCTGCCATCTTAGTGAACCCGGGGATGAACCTTCGGTAGTAGCCTACCAACCCGAGAAACTGTCTCACCTCTTTGATGTTCGAGGGGCTTGGCCAGCTCTTGATTGCCGTGACCTTGTCAGGGTCGGGGGCCACTCCTTCCGCGCTTACCACGTGCCCTAGGTACTGGTCCTTTGGTTTCAGCAGGTGACACTTCGATGGTTTCACCTTCAGGCCATAGCCTGCCAGGGCTTCGAACACCTCGGCCAGGTGCTTTAGGTGGTCCTCGTAGGTCTTCGAATAGACGATCACGTCGTCCAGGTAAAGGAGGACCGTCTCGAAGTTTCGGTGCCCTAGACATCATTCCATCAGCCTCTGGAAGGTCCCTGGTGCGTTGCAGAGCCCGAAGGGCATACAGTTGAACTCACTCAGTCCCATCGGGGTGGTGAAGGCAGTCTTCTCCTTGTCAGCCTCTGCCACAGGAACCTGCCAGTACCCGCTAGTAAGGTCCAAAGTAGAAAAGAAGTTAGCAGATTTTAGTGCGGCTAAAGACTCCTCTATTCTAGGCAGCGGATATGCGTCTTTGTGGGTGATACGGTTGATTTGTCTATAGTCCACGCACATTCTCATGGTGCCGTCTTTCTTTTTGACCAGAACCAAGGGGGCTGCCCAGGGGCTACAGCTGTCTCTAATAACCCCAGCTTCTTTCATCTCTCTTAGCATGCCCTTTGAGTTCTGATAATGTGCAGGGGGTTCAGGTCTGTGCCTCTCTTTTATTGGTGGGTGGCTCCCTGTGGGGATGTGGTGTTCTATCCCTTTTACTCTGCCGAAGTCTAGCGGGTGCTTACTAAAGACTCTCTCGTACTCCTGTACCACCCGGTAGACTCCTTGTTTTTGGTGCAGGGGAGTGGAGTCAGCACCCACATGGAGTTTCTGGCACCAGTCCTCCTTTTGTTTCTGGGAGCCATTACCCTCCGCCTGAGGAGATGGAGGCAAGGGTTCCACGGCCCTGATAGCTTTGTGTTCGACAACAAACAGTTTGGCGAGTGTAGCGTACCTGGGTAAGTGTACTTCCCTCTCCCCAATGTTGAGGATGCGGACGGGCACCCTCCCATGACGGACATCAACCACCCCCCGGGCTGTCAAAATGGTGGGCCTGCTGTCTGAGTACACGGGTTCTACCATGGCTTGGTAGTCTCTACCTCTCAACCCGATTGCAGTCCGACACCAGATCATCATTTCACTTTTGGGAGGCATGGAAATGGGGAATGGGTCACTCAGTCTTACGCTACCGATCTCACCACCAGACAGTTCTACCTGCTGCCGTCTCATCAGGGCTTTTATCTCCTTGTTGAGGACTCTCTGTTGGCTGGAACTAGCATTCACCGCCACCTGTTGTAGAATTACAATTACCTCTGAAAGACAATTTTCAATTACGTTAGTACCCACAGTTATTTTAGGGTGACTTTCACGACGGTCAATGTCCACAATAATCACCCCCTGTGCCGGCAGTTCAACTTTACCAATTTTAATGGTCATCTCCTTGAACCCCATCTGCGGCACGGGTAAGCCATTACTGGCGATGATGCTCAAGTTATTGTCTGGATACCGTGTGATATCAGCATCAGTCCAATACTGCTTAAAAAGTACATAAGGGATAGTGGTTACTTGTGACCTATTATCCAGCAAGGCGCTCATGGGGATACCATCCAGCACCATGGGTAAAACCGGGCGCCCCCCAACGTACTTATTACGCCAATTGTAAGGGCCTGGTGATCTTATGCCTGGGGGTTGGCCCTTTGCCCCAGGTTGGACCCTTTTAAATTACAGTACCTGGAAATGTGTCCGGGCTGGTTGCATCGACGGCAAATGGGCTGTCCATCCTCTGCGTAGCGGTCTGTGGGCCTCCCTCGGAACGACGGGATCCTCCTCTGTCGACGCCACGGGACATCCTCCGGACTTGAAGCCAGCTCGATGGGTCTTGACGGGTCCACTTGCAACGCCTGGACGGTCCTGGTCAACGCCGCGACGCTCCTGGTCAGCTCCTGGACTTGGTGGTGCAGGTCTTTCGACGGGGCTTGGTTCAGGGCCTGTGCATCAGCCCCCACCGGATCCATAGAGGAGGGCGCCGCCTCCTGGTGGTTGGTGAGAGCAGGGCGCCGGGGGTTTATAGCGCCACTGGTTGCAGATTCACGGAGCACCCTTATGGCCCTGTCCTTAAATTGGGCAAAGGTTAGGTCGGGGTTCTGAAAGAACATGAGACGCAGTTGGGCCCTGTGGGCGCTAGACAGCAGACCTTCTATGAATTGTTCTGTTAGCAGCTTATCCGTTTCCTGCACACTGCCAGGGTCAGTTTGTTGAATAGCCCTCAAGGCTTCCTGCAGATTTAGGGCATAGTCTCTGATGCTGTCCTGTGCCCGCTGCTTACATCCATAGAACCTCATTTTAATCTCAGCGGAGGTACGTGTGTCAAAGGTACCCCGCAGCCGGGCCAGAATACCCTTCACAGTCCTTTTATCCTCAGTGGGCCATGATTTTACCTCCCTTTGGGCTGCTCCAGTTAACTGCCCTGTCAATATGCTGACCTTCTGTTCCTCTGTCAGGGGGTAAACGTGGAACAAACTGTATAGCCTTTCCTTGAAGTCAGTTAGGGCATGGGGCTCCCCTGAGTATTTGGGCAGCCAGGCCGCTCCAGGGATGTAGGGCAGGGAAAAGGGCATCACCGCTGCTGCAGCTGCGTTGGTGGTAGTGGGCGCCTCTGTGTCCGACATCTTCCTCCCCCCTAGTTAAGCGTGGCCTACCTTCCGACGATCCTCTTCTGTAGGCCGCGGCTCCGCTGCTGCTGCTCTGGACGAGGACCTTGCGTCGCGTCCTGATGACGTCAGCGTCGCTCTCTCTCCCTTCCAGGACCTTGCGCAGCGTCGGTGCGTGGGGCGGAGCTTCGGATCTCGCGCGGTTTTGAAGTCCACGCCCCTCTTCTTCCCGCGCGGCGTCCTGAAGATGGCGTCCGATGGCGAGAAACAGCTGCGGATGGCAGGAAGACGGCAGAAGACGGCGGGAAACAGTCCAAGATGGCGTCTGATGGCGGGAATCGGCTCCGGATGGCAGGAAACGACTCCGGACGGCGGGAAACTTCGCCACAGGTAAGTTACAAAAGTCTTTTTCAGGCACGCAGTACCCGGTGGTTGCGGGCATGAAATCCTGCCGACTACGCCAAAGCTGACTCGCCCCTTGGGCCGTGGGGCACTCGGATCCGGGCAGTCTGGGAACGATGGGAGTAGTAGTGGCAACCCGGTTCCGTGGCTCAGGGTGGTCAGGCCAGTGGTAGTCCGTTATGTGCTATTGATTATGTCCGACTACGCCACCCGTGGATTGCGGTTATTAGGAACCGCCGCTGCATGCCGACCGCTGGGGCTGATGAGGTGTGCAGCTAGGGTAGTGTGACTCCCCACGGGAAGAGTGCGGCCCCAGGGCAGTATAGTGGATGGTGGGAGTGATGGTGGTGAGAGTCCCAGTGCTGATAGTGCTGGAGAAGCAAGGAGCACACAGACAACAGGTTGCAGTCCAGGGTCTTTACTAGAACAGGTAAATTGACCCATAAACAGTCCCGGCTAGGAGGGGGACCTGGATGTCTGAGAGCAACGGGGAAATTGGCCCTGGTCAGGGTGAGGGTGTAGGCCTACCGTGCTTTCTGCGCTCCTTCTGGCTATCTCCTCCTGATAGGGTAACAGCCCACGTTTCCAAGCTTTCCGTGTATTCTCGCCTGTATGGCCTGCGACGTGGGTTCCTTTCTGCTCCCAGCCTTGTACGGCTTTACTGGTCCCTTCTGTTGTGGCAGGGCCTCCAGGCTTCTTAGGCCAAGGAATATACAGTCCCCTGCGGACTGGTTCTCTGCTGGGGGATGTGGAATCCTCTCAGCCTCAGACACCAAAGTCTGGTAAATTAAGTCCTCTTTCTGCCAAGACAGGCTCTCTTCGCCTCTTGTCTCTGGCTTGTGGCTCTCCTCCTGCCACACTTCCTCTTAGGTGCAGTGCAACTGTCTGTCCCTGTTCTGCTCTGGGACAAGTCTCAATGCTGAGACAGGCCATCCAGTTCTCTCTAACCCTGCCCCCAGCACCAGTTTTTATAGGGGCAGCCTGCTCCCCCTACTGGCCTGAGACAGGAGGCATTGCATGCTAATGTTCCCCTGACTAGAGAACCTCCCCCTTGCTCTCAGACACAGCTTTAATACATTTTGTGGCATCCAGGCCAGGGTGACACAGATGGAGCGAGACATGATGTCCCAGATGTGCTCAATCGGATTCAGGTCTGGGGAACAGGCGGGCCAGTCCATAGCTTCAATGCCTTCACCTTGCAGAAACTGCTGACACACTCCAGCCACATGAGGTCTGGCAATGTCCTGCATACTGCATAAGGGGCATAATGGGGGCATTACACTGTGTGGGGGCATAATACATACTACATAAGGGGCATAATGGGGGCATTAAACTTTTTGGGGCATCATACATACTGCATAAGGGGCATAATGGGGCAATACACTGTGTGGGGGCATCATACATACTGCATAAGGGGCATAATGGGGGCATTACATTGTGTGGTAGCATCATACATCTTGTATAAGGGGCATAATGGGGGCATTACACTGTGTGGGAGCATCATACATACTGCATGAGGGGCATAATGGTGGCATACACTGTGTGGTGCATCATACATACTGTATAAGGGGCATAATGGGGGCATTACACTGTGTGGGGCATCATATATACTGTATAAGGGGCATAATGGGGCATTACACTGTGTGGGGGCATCATACATACTGCATAAGGGGCATAATGGGGGCATTACACTGTGTGGGGGCATCATACATACTGCATAAGGAGCATAATGGGGGCATTACACTGTGTGGGGGCATCATGTATACTGCATAAGGGGCATAATGGGGGTATTACACTGTGTGGGGGCATCATACATCCTGCATAAGGGGCATAATGGGGGCATTACACTGTGTGGGGGGCATCATACATCCTGCATAAGGGGCATAACACTGTGTGGGGGCATCATACATCCTGCATAAGGGGCATAATGGGGGCATTACACTGTGTGGGGGGCATCATACATACTGCATAAGGGGCATAATGGGGGCATTACACTGTGTGGGGGCATTTATTTATTATTAATTTATTTTAGGTAACCACTGGCCACCAATGAAAAATGTATTTAAAATTTATTGGGGACCAAAAACAAAAAAAATATATGGGGGGCCTAAAAACATAAAAGATGTATAGGGGCAAAAATAACATATGGGGCAGTTTAAATAGCAGGATCAGGCTGATGGGAACTACTGCTCCCATCGAGCTGATCCTGCTGGCACGAGTGGACGGGGGACAGACAAAGGCCGATGTGAGTAGTAGTGTCACATCGGCCTATGTCTGCCTGCACGCAGACACCCGCAGACATCGCGCACACACCCGCACACATCGCACAGACACCCGCGCACACTCCAATCATGATGGGTCTGATGGTCTGGGAGGTGAGGCTGACCTGTGCGGCCGTGGGAAAGTTCATGTGAGTTCATGCAGTGAAGCATGAACTCACATGAACCCTCTGAGGGCACCGCAGCTACTTCAAATGAACAGCTGATCAGCATCACCTGATACCTCAGCTGTTCATTTGAAATAACCGGAGGGAGAGCGCAGCACAAAACGGGAAAGCCGGCGGTGAAGTCTTTTCCCTGCCGGCTTCCCCGCATGGGTCCTTCGCTCCCTGCTCCTTGGTGCTGCGCTCCCCGCCCGGTCCTAACTTACGATCGGGATGTGAGGTGGCGGGGGGAGCGCAGGATCGGGGTGGGAGGCTGCGGGGAAGCAGTATGGGGCTGTGTGATTGTTTAAAAGCCGGCGGCTTTTTACCGCCCGCCGGCTTTTAAACAATCAGGAGAATTCTCTCACGCTGGGATGGCATTCCGATATTAGCGTCCCATTGACTTGCATTGGTTTCCGGTATCGGAATCGGCGATATCCGATACTTTTTGGGTATCGGTCCGATCCAATCCGATCCGATATTTCCCGATATCGGAAGGTATCGCTCAACATTAAGTAATACATAAGAATAATATGTACTATGTCTGACCACTACAAACACTCATCTGAACTGGTCCAAGTGCTGTCAGGTTTTTTCACGGGCAGCACTTA
Organism: Phyllobates terribilis; assembly: GCF_046119375.1. Lineage (NCBI taxonomy): Eukaryota > Metazoa > Chordata > Amphibia > Anura > Dendrobatidae > Phyllobates > Phyllobates terribilis. The sequence goes on along the minus strand of NW_027362871.1, from coordinate 3,164,756 downwards.
GACAATACGGTCGTGTGAATATAGGCTTATGATGCATCTGGTAATAAACATGTTAAGGATGGGCCGCTACTCATGGGCCACTGCTGTGTGCTTGCCCCCCAGGCTAAAATGTGCCAGCCAGCCCCTGCTGCACCGGGTGCCAGAAAACCTAGATACACCTTTGGAATAGGTATCCTGCAAAGTAAGGATGGGGTTTGGTGTTTTTAAATGATTTTATTGACTCTGTGCATTTATATTTTGTATCAATAATATGATATGGTTATATATATCTTCTGGATATCAGGAGGGCTTATCCCTGTGCCTTGACTCTCTCCTTCTCCTTCGATGTCCTGTATAGGCCAAAAAAAACTACGCGTTTCGAGGACTCACAGTTCCTCTTCGTCAGCTTCTCGCTGGTAGTCAAACTGGTAACCTAATAAAGTCCAAACGCCCCCCACAAAGATAATACAACCAAAGAAATGGAGGAAGATCCAATACTAACAAGACGGTGCAAAAGGACATATGGAGGTGCAATAGAACTAAGATAGAATTCCAATAAGAATAGACTGTGTGTGAAAAAAATAATAATAAAAAAGACTTTGTTCAAACTTTCACAATTAGTTAAAAATGAATAAAAATTATATACTTATATTTCTGATGGCTATAAAAAACAGTCTGTTAATCAGTGTATATTACCAGGATAGTATAAATTCGGCACTTAGTACCATCCAGAGATAAAAAGGAAAAAATGAAGGAGAAAAATAAAAACATTATATAGTATCTCCAATAGGGGTATCAATGTATAGAAACAAATACATATATAAAATAGGTGGATTCAAAGGAATATATCCAAAAGACATATTATATTGATAAAATATAAGGAGGTTCATAAAAGTGCAATGTAAATGTTCAATTGGTACTGGGATAAAAAATACATACAGTATATACCGCTGCGAGTTGAAGGCATACAGCTGACTCTCGTGATTAAGGCCCTTCAGAGCCAAGCTATTTAATGTGAAGATCCATTTGGATTCCATCCGCGACATTAATCTCAGGTAATCACCTCCCCTCCATTTTCTGGGGACTAATCGGATCCCACAAAACTTAGTGTCCTTATAAGATTGGTTGTGGAACTTCCGGTAGTGCCGGGACAGTGGATGCCCTTCAAAACCTTCATTCATGTTGATAAAGTGTTCCTTCAGCCTTTTGATAACTTGCGCTTTGTACAGACATCTCCTCCTGCCAAGGCATAAAAAGGGCGTGGCTTGGGGTGTGGATAGGGGCGTGGCCAGACTACGCGTGCCGCATGGTTTCGCCCTCTTTCTAGTCCTCATAGGTTGGCGGTATGCTTGTACTGAGCAGATCTGGGATATCAGTGATTAGGTCCCATATTGTGCATTGTAAGGTCTGGAAAAGCTCCTTCTATCCGTCTCTGTAGCACCAGAGGAAGAACAGAGGGGAAAAGACAGGATTTTCTACATGTCGCGTTATGTAGATGTTCTGCAGATTTATCACAACCGTCCACAAGAAGAAACTGCCATCACAGAGCCGCCTTTAGCTGTTGGAAAAGTTTAAACTTAGTTTTGAATAGTTGCTATAGCCAACAAGGACTTTCTATTTATGCTGGGTCACATGATGCTGGTGCTGGGTGATGTCATGTGACGGAATGTTGTGGGTGATGATGTCACAGAGGGCGTTGTGATGTCACCCTTGGGGTATATAAGGGGGCTCCATCCACCTGGAGCTCATATCTCATTGGCCATATCTTGGTGCTGAGATACCCCCTGGAGACAATGAGGATCGCCATATTGTTTCTGTGCTGTACCCTGTTCTACCCTGTGAATTACCATAGGCTGCCGGTGAGTACCTGTCTATTATTACATATGGAGGACGTTTAGAATCAGCTGCGGCAGGGGAAGGGGATGGGGAGGGGGGTCCTGTAAGAATTTACCTGCGGGAATAAGAGGTTATGGCAGGGAAAGGAGCTTAGGAAGTGACAGTCAGAGGGGATATAAGTGTGGGGTGACCCCTCTGACTCCCACATTCCTGCCTTGTCCTTGTAGTGATTAATGACTTTGGTGTTGTCCCTTATATATCACTTTGCAGTCACCAGTGATCGCTCCGCACTGTGATCCTAAACTACAGTCTCATTTACCTTTTTGCAAACGCCCAGAAGGGGAGGAGTGACATCACACCCATGTGAGCAGATCCCGCCCACTTTTACTGCAGTCGTAATGCGAGCTAGCTGTATTCTGTTTTCATGGAAATATCAGCAGCTGCTCCCCCTAGTGTTTACAAGATGAAAACATCAAAAGAGTTAAAATATTTTTTTCAGATTTTATACCATTAAAACCTTTTTAAATATATATGTGTATTTATATATAAATATAAATACTTTACAATTTTACAATTGTAAAAAAATTGCTGACACTTTCCCTTTAAAAGATCTAAAGACGTTCTGCTTCATGTGCCATTGTGACCAATCACAGCACAGATTATATTTTTTAAACTTTTCTTGAAAAACTGAAGCTGCTCCGTGATTGGAAATCATGTGGAAGGGTTCTCTTTTAGACATTTAGTTAGGTCCAAAGTATCAGTGACATGATGGATAGAACTGTGCAATGATGTCACAGAGGGCTTTGTGATGTCACCCCTGGGTATATTAGAAGCCTCGGCCCATCTGCAGCTTGTATCTCATTGACCATACCTTGGTGCTGAGAGACCTCTGGAGATGATGAGTATCATCCTATCATTTCTGTGCTTTACGTTGCTCTACCCCCCACATTACAGTACACTGAGGGCGAGTATGTTCTCATCAATATGGAGGTCACAAGGATCAGCTAATGAGAATATCGCCTCTTGCAGGACTTCTCATACTGGACACGTGACCGTCCGTCATATGAAAGTCCAACTGTAAATAATATTCCATGGACCCTGGAGGTGAATCCCAAACTTCTTCCTGATCTTCTCAATGGGATATTTCTGAAAGTTGCTTGATAATGTATCCATCACTGTATAATAACAAGGGCTCTCTGTTTGACTGGATTGGGTATAAATATACAGGACTTTATTATGTTTTTTTTCTTTATTATAGGATGACCCACTACCCGTGGATCTCAGAAGAAGCACCTATCAAGCTTCCATCAATCTTCCTCTTTGGCTCCTCCGTGACGCAGTTTTTGTTGCGGTGATGACACTACTGACAATACTAGAGTATTTGGCTTAAGTCTTGTCCTGAGCAAGTGGGCAATGTCTGAACCTGGTGAAACAATCAGAAAACTCCTGAGAACAAAACCATTCTGAAGGAACAAAGTGCTTGTAAGGAGCCGATTTGCATCCCTCAGATTCAGAAGCAAGACTCCAGGAGAACACCTGTCCTGCCCAATGGCAAATGTTCTACTCCATCCATGGCTCCTGCACCGCAGGATGCGAAAAAGGTTCCTAGTTGCAACTATAAAGTGGCGTTCAGTGATATTGTCTGGGTCAGAATGATCCCTCACAACAATATAGGAAGAAGAGCTCGAAGTTCAACGGAGCTTAAAGAGAGGTTACTGATTTTTCAGAGAAGCCAACAACCCAGAATTCCAGAGCCAAGAGCACCAGAACCTAGAACACCAGAACCTACCATGTCAGAACCTAGTATGTCAGAACCTAGAATGCCAGAGCCTGAAATGCCTACAACACCTCAACCCAAAATCAAGAGGAGAAGATGTTTCCTTAGATGTCTTAGAGGCGAGGAAGATTGAGAAGGCAACTGCTTGAACTTTCCCATTGCTCGTGTTTTCATCACAGGTTAGTCCTATACATGCTGTCTGATGGGCACCATCTTACTACATACAATGCAGCATTGCACCTGAAATCGCATGGATATTTTGTCACACACTTGCACTTTAGCACCTTATCATATGGCGCATATATCTATGAACGCTTTGCTAAGTATCACTGTCTAGTATGTGCTTCTGATGAACCTATTTTAGGAAAACGTGTCGAGGTTTGGCATACTATGTACTTGAGTTTGGCGTGCTATGTGCTTGCTGGTAAATTCTATTGCCATCTATAATCTACTAGATATTATAATGTCTCTGGTGGGATGCCCCATGCCGAATTGTTGATAACTGACTATGAGCATTGTCCTCTATTTCTTATCTACTATGGTTACAGGTTGATGTGAAGAGAGCTGTGCCATTGGTAGCGATTTTTCTACTGATTTGTCAGTTATATTTATGTTAGTTTAGCAAATTTCTGCTTGTAGGGTCTAATGTTTTACCATAGTGTATGTTCTGTGAGCTAAATTGTCATACTTATGCACTAGATAGATTATAAATTGTGATGCTTATGTACAAGATAGATTATTAGTTTAATCGGTGATTTTTTAAATATTTTTTAGCATCAGGAGACTCAAGAATCGCATCTTACAGAAGACAAGAAGCCTAAATGCCGAAGGGTGATGACCTGTTGATGGCCCACAGCTGGAGGGTCATTACCTCTTGATGGCACAAAACTGGACAGAAGATAAAAACATTTGATGGCACACAGCCGGAGGGTGATGATCTATTGATGGCCATAGCCAGAGGGTCATTACCTGTTGATGGCACACAGCCGGAGGGTGATGACCTATTGATGACCATAGCCAGAGGGTCATTACCTGTTGATGGCACACAGCTGGAGGATGATGACCTATTGATGGCCATAGCCAGAGGGTCATTACCTGTTGATGGCACACAGCTGGAGGATGATGACCTATTGATGGCCATAGCCAGAGGGTCATTACCTGTTGATGGCACACAGCCGGACAGAGGATAATTACCTGTTGATGGCACACAGACGGATGGTCATTACCTGTTCATGGCGCACTGCCGGATGGTCATTACCTATTGATGGCACACAGCCGGAGGGTGATGACCAATTGATGGCCATAGCCAGAGGGTCATTACCTGTTGATGGTGCACTGCCGGATGGTCATTACCTGTTGATGGCACACAGCCGGATGGTCATTACCTGTTCATGGCACACTGCCGGATGGTCATTACCTGTTGATGGAACACAGCCGGAGGGTGATGACCTATTGATGGCCATAGCCAGAGGGTCATTACCTGTTGATGGCGCACTGCCGGATGGTCATTACCTGTTGATTGCACACAGCTGGAGGGTGATGACCAGTTGATGTCGGACTGCCGGATGGTCATTACCTGTTGATGGCACACAGCCGGACAGAGGATCATTACCTGTTGATGGCACAAAGCCGGTCAGAGGATAAGATCTTTTGATTGCATACACCGGGTCCCTCCCTGATAACAGGGAACCCTGGGGAATACTCGTCATCTTGATCCCCCACTGACTAAATACTTGCTCCACCTCAGCCTACACCATCATGGAGGACACTTCCACCTGTGTCCACTGTAAGGTTCGACTTTCTTTTATCATTTCAGCAGATTAATAAACATCATAAAGCTGTAAAACTATCGAGTAATTTATTATAAATTATTATAAAGAAATATAAAGTATAATAGATAGCTATAGAGGGCACAGAAGACGACTAACTATAGTAAGCATGGTATCGCCTGATATATACTGTATATTCTAGATGGCGCTATTACACTAAATACATCACAACCTCCAGGGTGATATTACCGTACAATGTGAGATCACTAATAATGGCCACAGATTATGAGAAAATGACCAGCTCCATAGTCCTGGAGTTATTATAAATGTCTCTAGTGTGAGGCAGGGACTGGACGAGTGTTGGAGGGAGGTATATTCCCCCAGGACGTCCTTTATGTATCCATGCTGTAGAATCTGCCGTATACTTCTGTTCTAGCAGTCAGACATTTCACTCTGCAAATCACAGGCTCAACATTGTGTAAAACTACCACCGTATATAAGAGCACTCAGAATAAAAACTAGCGGCATGCCGTGCACTGCCCACGTCATGTGTACGGGATACAGGACCTGCAGGACCTGGTACGGCCATTATAGTTGATAGATTAATGATACCTGTGCAGATGAAGGGAAAAAAATATGTGCAACAGCAGGAGGAGAAAGTCTCAAAATGTAATTTGAAGAGTATAATAGAGAAATGGGAAACTTCTGGAGATGCAGATAAGTGGTACCAGGGCAAAACGTAAGTGCAGTCAGACATGGGAAAAGTGCAAATGATCCAGCGTAAAGGTTTGTTTAGTAGAAAAAATATTAAAACTTAGCTTTTATTAGCCATATAAAACACTGCTCCACAAAGAATACAGCAAATGTGCAACTATCATAGCTTACAGACCTACACGTTTCAACAAATCATGTCTTAATTATGGCCCTACTACTAGAATGACAAAAAGGCATATATATATATATATATATATATATATATATATATACATATATATATATATATATATATATATATATATCCACGTGCCTGTATGACCTCCCTACAACGCCTGGGCATGCTCCTGATGAGGTTGCGGATGGTCTCCTGTGGGATCTCCTCCCAGACCTGAACTAAAGCATCCGCCAACTCCTGGACAGTCTGTGGTGCAACGTGACGTTGGCGGATGGAGCGAGACATGATGTCCCAGATGTGCTCAATCGGATTCAGGTCTGGGGAACGGGCGGGCCAGTCCATAGCTTCAATGCCTCCATCTTGCAGGAACTGCTGACACACTCCAGCCACATGAGGTCTGCCATTGTCCAGCATTATGAGGAACCCAGGGCCAACCGCACCAGCATATGGTCTCACAAGGGGTCTGAGGATCTCATCTCGGTACCTAATGGAAGCCAGGCTACCTCTGGCGAGCACATGGAGGGCTGTGCGGCTCTCCAAAGAAATGCCACCCCACACCATTACTCACCCACTGCCAAACCGGTCATGCTGAAGGATGTCACTCTCCACGGCGTCTCCAGACTCTGTCACGTCTGTCACATGTGCTCAGTGTGAACCTGCTTTCATCTACGAAGAGCACAGGGCGCGAGTGGCAACTTTGCCAATCCTGGTGTTCTGTGGCAAATGCCAAGCGTCCTGCATGGTGTTGGGCTGTGAGCACAACCCCTATCTGTGGACGTCGGACCCTCATACCACCCTCATGGAGTCGGTATCTAACCGTTTGTGCAGACACATGCACATTTGTGGCCTGCTGGAGGTCATTTTGCAGGGCTCTGACAGTGCTCCTCCTGTTCCTCCTTTCACAAAGGCGGAGGTAGCGGTCCTGCTGCTGGGTTGTTGCCCTCCTACGGCCCCCTCCACATCTCCTGGTGTACTGGCCTGTCTCCTGGTAGCGCCTCCAGCCTCTGGACACAGCCAACCTTCTTGCCACAGCTCGCATTGATGTGCCATCCTGGATGAGCTGCACTATCTGAGCAACTTCTGTGGGTTGTAGAGTCTGTCTCATGCTACCACGAGTGTGAAAGCACAACCAACATTCAAAAGTGACCAAAACATCAGCCAGAAAGCATTGGTACTGAGATGTGGTCTGTGGTCCCCACCTGCAGAACCACTCCTTTATTGAGGGTGTCTTGATAATTGCCAATAATTTCCATCTATCCTCTATTCCATTTGCACATCAGCATGTGAAATTGATTGTCAATCAGTGTTGCTTCCTAAGTGGACAGTTTGATTTCACAGAAGTTTGATTTACTTGGAGTTATATTCTGTTGTTTTAAGTGTTCCCTTTATTTTTGGAGCAGTTTATATAGATACATACAGTGAGTACGGAAAGTATTCAGACTCCTTTAAATTTTTCACTCTTTGTTTCATTGCAGCCATTTGATAAATTCTAAAAAGTTCATTTTTTTCTCATTAAAGTCCACTTTGCACCCCATCTTGACTGAAAAAAACAGCAATATAGAATTTTTTTGCAAATTTATTAAAAAAGAAAAACTGAAATATCACATGGTCATAAGTATTCAGATCCTTTGCTCAGACACTCATATTTAAGTCACATGCTGTCCATTTCCTTGTGATCCTCCTTGAGATGGTTCTACTCCTTCAATGGAGTCCAAATGTGTTTAATTAAACTGATAGGACTTGATTTGGAAAGGCACACACCTGTCTATATAAGACCCCACAGCTCACACTACATGTCAGACCAAATGAGAATCATGAGCTCAAACGAACTGCCCAAGGAGCTCAGAGACCGAATTGTGGCAAGGCACAGATCTAGCCAAGGTTATAAAAGAATTTCTGCATTACCCAAGGTTCATAAGAGCACAGTGGCCTCCATAATCCTTAAATGGAAGAAGTTTGGGACCACCAGAAGTCTTCCTAGACCTGGCCGTCCAGCCAAACTGAGCAATCGTGGGAGAAGAGCCTTGGTGAGAGAGGTAAAGAAGAACCCCAAGATCACTGTGGCTGAGCTCCAGAGATGCAGTAGGGAGATGGGAGAAAGTTCCACATAGTCAACTATCACTGCAGCCCTTCCCCAGTTGGGCCTTTATGGAAGAGTGGCCAGATGGAAGCCTCTCCTCATATGAAAGCCCGCATAGAGTTTGCTCAAAAACACATGAAGGACTCCCAGACTATGAGAAATAAGATTCTCTGGTCTGATGAGACGAAGATAGAACTTTTTGGTGATAATTCTAAGTGGTATGTGTGGAGAAAACCAGGCACTGCTCATCACCTGCCTAATACAATCCCAACAGTGAAACATGGTGGTGGCAGTTGTTAGAACCCTCCTGTTAGTTTTTTCTATTTTGTGGTCATGTGACCTTCTGCCTATTTATTCCAGCTCCGCCCTTCAGGCTTTGCTGGACTTCAGTGTTACTTTGACTCTTAATCTAGCCAGGTGCTTTGTACCTACTGTATCTCTCTAGTTTGTTTGGTCCTTGGACCACTAAGTACTTTTGTCTGTTTGTCTTCTTCTGCTACTACTTCTGCCAGGAGGTGTCCAGTTTTGTCCCAGTCCTTAGTTCTTTTAGGGACCCCTCCCTTTAATCTATAGGTCTGTGTTCAGATTAGCCGCGGACATAGGCGGGTCTGTTTGCAAGGAACAGGTTGCCCGCTGCATCGTAAGGAATCAGCTTAGTCCTATTGTATGGACAGATTTCCTCTCTTTCCTTAGTTCTTGTAGCAGATCATAACAGCAGTATCATGCTATGGGTGTGTTTTTCAGCTGCAGGGACAGGACGACTGGTTGCAATTGAAGGAAACATGAATGCGGCCAAGTACAGAGATATCCTGGATGAAAACCTCTTCCAGAGTGCTCTGCACCTCAGACTTGGCCAAAGGTTCACCTTCCAACAAGACAATGACCCTAAGCACACAGCTAAAATAACAAAGGAGTGGCTTCAGAACAACTATGTGACCATTCTTGACTGGCCCAGCCAGAGCCCTGACCTAAACCCAATTGAGCATCTTTGGAGAGACCTGAAAATGGCTGTCCACCAACGTTTCCCATTCATCCTGACGGAACTGGAGAGGATCTGCAAGGAAGAATGGCAGAGGATCCCAAAATGCTGGTGTGAAAAACTTGTTGCATCATTTCCAAGAAGACTCATGGCTGTACTAGCCCAAAAGGGTGCTTCTACTCAATACTGAGCAAAGGGTCTGAATACTTATGCCCGTGTGATATTTCAGTTTTTCTTTTTTATTAAATTTTGCAAAAATTTCTTCATTTCTGTTTTCTTTCAGACAAGATGGGGTGCAGAGTGGACTTTAATGAGAAAAAAATGAACTTTTTAGAATTTACCAAATGGCTGCAATGAAACAAAGAGTGAAAAATGTAAAGGGGTCTGAATACTTTCCGTACCCAGTGTACATGCATGGAAATAAATGCAGAATTATATTTCTTA